>NC_057813.1:459188532-459204505 GCF_018294505.1 Triticum aestivum | reverse complement strand
CCGCCGCCGCCGATCCGCGTCGCCGCCACCGCGACGCCACCGCCGCCGGACCGACCGCCGCCGCCCCTCGCTGGAGTAGCCGCCACCATCGCCGCCGACCCGCATCCCGTGGTAGCCGCCGGTTTTTCTTATAAAACCGTTTGGTTTATTTTTTCAAAACCCTAGATCCATTTTTTTATTATTAGATTCGGTTCGTTTTTTTTCCGGTTTAGTCTATTTAGCGGACGCTCGTCCGTATATTCGTTTTAACGAACGGTTTTCGTCGTTTAGCCGCAGACAGCGAACGTTCGTTCGTTAGCCTGTTCGTCCGTTTTTCTTTTTCTCGGTTTTTCCGCGATTATTTCTGATCGCGATTTCTGATCTGATTTTCGTTTTAGTATAACTTTTCGCTCGTTTATCGGAATCAGGCGATTCAAGCGCCTAGAGTTTCATCTTGAAACCCTCTTTCCGTTTAACCTACTCAAACAAGTTTTTGCTACTTTAAAATTTAACTTAGGTCCAGATTAGTAAACGAAGCTTGTTTCTTTCGCCGTTTGAGTTTCGTTGCTTTGTTTGATTTGTTTCTTTTTGCAAACCGGAGTTCTTAAGTTGAACTTTCTGGTTACATCTATTATTTGAGTTTTACCTGTGCATTAGATGAGTGCTTATTGTATGCTTGTTTGTTTGCGATAGAGTACCCGGAGTGCGCCGCTTGCTACTTCGAATCTCTAGGTTTCACGAATCATCAGCAAGGCAAGTAACACTTCGATCATACCTTTTACTACCCAGTTTTATTGCATTAGATCAATTCCCAAATAATTGCATGATTACGATCTGATTAATATGTGGGTACTGGGAAGTAGATGAGGTAGAACCTATTGCCTGTTTATTTTCAAACCTTTGGGAGTTACATCTACGTTTGCTTATATTGCTATGCTATGCTAGTAGACGTGGATTGGGAGAGTGTATCCATGACATATGTGAGATTGTTAATTAATGGTTTATTTAAGGTGGCAACTTAAATTCACATCTGGGTGGATTGAGGCACCTGGGGAACCCAGTGTTGCCTGTATTTTTAGAAATCCCGGGGTACCGTGTGATTCCCCTATGGACCGCCACCCAGGCTCAAAGGGATCATGAGATTATTCATGCTAGAAACTTCCGTGTGTAACCACAAGCTACTATGGGCTCTAGCATAGTTGATTAAGTTGCGTGAGCTCTTGAAGAGGTAGACTAGCAGATGTAGGGGATGTAGGTTGGTACTGTCTACCCGGAGTAGAGAGTTAATGCTTCTGAAAGACTGTGTCTTGGTCATCCGTTTCTCAAACACCATGTAGTGCGAGAAATCAAGCGGAGGATATCGAGTCTTGCAGGGAAAAGTGCGCAAACCTCTGCAGAGTGTATAAACTAATCTTGGTTAGTCGTGTCCCCGGTTATGGACGTTTTGAGTATCTAGTATTTGGATTATCATGTGAATCTCATCATGTTACTTAATTAAATTTTGTTGGGTTAGTGATGCTACTTAATTTGGATTGAGTTGGAGGAACCTTCTCAATGTTTAACAACCACCATGATAGTTAAATAAAATTTATTCCTTTGCAGTAGGGAAAAATTGGCTTTATGCAAAACTGTAACCATAGAGCTTGTCCACCCACATATCAAATTTATTCCTTCTCAATGTTTGTTCAAGTAAGAATAACACCTAAGAACCTGTCCACCCACATATCAAATTATCAAAGTACCAAACACGAATTAAGCCAATATGATGAAAGTGACTAGATGAAATTCCCGTGTACCCTCAAGAACACTTTGCTTATCATAAGAAACCGTTTTGGCCTGTCCTTTACCTCAAAAGGATTGGGCTACCTTCTTGCACTTTTGCTACTACTATTGTTACTTGCTAGTTATAAATTATCTTGCTATCAAACTACTCCGCTACTTACAATTTTGGCACTTGCAGACAATACCTTGCTGAAAACCACTTGTCATTTTCTTCTGCTCCTCGTTGGATTCAACACTCTTACTTATCGAAAAGGCTATAATTGACCCCATATACTTGTGGGTCATCAATGATATAGCTCTTCATCGGTGTCAATGATCTCAACGTCGGAACAATGTCTACTGAGAGGGAACAACATCGCCAAACAAAGAAGGAACACAATCAACGCAATGCAACAATATGATGCATGATCATGACATGGCAATATGTTGTTGATTCTACTAATGCAACTAGCAACCAGATTAAATGAAGTTGGTTTGAACCAAAGATTCAAATTGTAACTCCACACGAGGTTATTTAAATGCCATTCATTTGATTTGTCCTAAATAGTAGCAAAAGGTTGTTCTAACATGCATGAAAATGGTACAAATGGATAGATTGGATTTTTTGATAATTTTTCATATATAAATTATTTCAGTTGGAGTTACAGTTGATTTTATATGATTTTTAGAAGTTTTAAAAATTTCTAGAATAACATGGATTATTTTAAATACAGAGAATGATTAATTGCGTCAGTGCTGCGTCACTGTGACATCAGCAGGTCAACAGATTGGGTCCAGGTCAAACCTGACATGTGGGGTCCACACGTCAGTGACACAGTTAGTTAACTAACTAGTTGGGTGTTAGTTTAGCCACTAATCCAGCTTTGACCAGGGACTGGGCCCACATGTCAGCGACTCCATGGGGGGTCAAAACCTGGTCAACATTGCTAATCCCGCTGGCGGGTCGACACCGACGAGGCCAGACGCGGCGGGGCACCTCGGGTTTCGCCTACAGGGCACCGTTAGGGGCGCCGTTTGGCTCTACGGAGAGCTGGCGCGACGACGCGTCGGATGGTGGCCGCGGGGTGGCCGGAGATGGTCTGTGGCGGCGAGCGAAACGGCGGCCAGAGCTTGGGCGAGCTCGGGTTTGGCATTAGGGAGCACAATAGGTGGGCTGGTGCATGCATTCGGCTCCTGGGACTGTGTTGAGCACAATTGTGTGCTTGACTTCGAGCTACAGTGGATCTAGCCACGACAGCGACGAGGCACGGCGGCGGCGAGCTTCAGCCACGGTGGTCGTGGGGATAAAGGACAAAATCAACGATGGGGAGAGAGGGGTTGGGAGAAGGAGCTCACAACAGTGTCGGGGAGGGAGTCAGGGAGCTCGGGGAGGTCCTGGAGTAGTCGACACGATGATGGTGATCTCGGTGACCCGAGGAAGAAGAAGACGTCGCGGGAAGCGCTTCGGGGGTTTTCCAATCGCGTGGCTCGTTGAGGAGGTTGGGGACGAGGTGCAGGAGCTCGGGAACATCTCAGAGCGAACGGCGGTGAAGGACGTGTTCGGTGGTGCCGTAGGCAGAGAGCAAAGGAGGGAGAGAGGTCCAGGGAGAGAGGAAAGAGGTGCAGGGGGTGCTGGGCGTCTCCGTGGCGCGTTGACACGTCTCCAACGTATCTATATTTTTCTATCGTTCCATGCTATTATATTATCTGTTTTTGAAAGTGCTAGTTATCGACTAGAGGGGGGTGAATAGGTGATTTTTATCAAAGTCTTCAAAACGTGGAAGTTTCAAAGACAAACAATAGAAATGACCTAATTGATATGCAGCGGAAGATAAACTACAACAAGCAAGCCATAGTCAAGTATGCAATAATGTGAACATACAAAGACTAATAGCAGCTAGGTAGTAAGGATCAAGATGGAAGATAGTATGAAGCCAATCAACGATAGTAGTCAAGCAATGAAGTCTAACAGATAAGACAAATAAGCAATGACTTCACGAAGACAAACTCAAAGTAAAGGAGGGAAGGAATAGAAACAGTCACTTGTTGAAGACACAAGATTTGTTGGACCAGTTCCAGTTGCTGTGACAACTGTACGTCTGGTTAGGGAGGCTGAGATTCAACTCAGAAGACCGCGTCTTCACCTTATTCCCCTTGAGCTAAGGACACACAGTCCTCGCCCAATCACTCTGGTAAGTCTTCAAGGTAGACTTCCGAACCTTCACAGACTTCGTTCACCGGCAATCCACAATGACTCTTGGATGCTCAGAACGCGACGCCTAACCGGCTGGAGGATATACAGTCCTCAAGTGTAATAAGTCTTCAGGTCACACAGACAGAAAGACTTCAGTGATGCCTAACACTCTTTGGCTCTGGGTGTTTGGGCTTTGTCCTCGCAAGGATTTCTCTCTCAAAGGCTTCGAGGTGGGTTGCTCTCAAAATGACAAAAGCCATAACTAACTCTGAGCTGCCACCAATTTATGGTGTAGGGGGTGGGCTATTTATAACCACAAGGCAACCTGACCTGATATGTCCGAAATGACCCTGGGTCACTAAGGAACTGACACGTGTTCCAACGATCAGATTTCAAACACACACGGCAACTTTACTTGGGCTACAAGCAAAGCTGACTCATCCAGCTCTGGATAAGATTTGCTCTCATTGTCTTCGCTCGAAGACATAGGATTTGGGTTGAGCATCACTTCAGTCACTCTGACTTTGTTCACTTGGACCCCACTTAACAGTACGGTGGTTCCTATGACTCAACAAAGAAGAAAAGGAAACAATGAAACAACACAGTCTTCGCACTTCATAGTCTTCGCTCAATGTCTTCTCATGTCATAGTCTTCAATGTGACTATCTTCACATACCACCATTGTCTTCAATGTCTTCATACATTTTTAGGGGTCATCTCATCTCCGGTAGGTAAACCGAATCAATGAGGGACACTACCTGCGTTATCCTGCAATTCTCACAAACACATTAGTCCCTCAACCAACTTTGTCGTCAATACTCCAAAACCAACTAGGGGTGGCACTAGATGCACTTACAATCTCCCCCTTTTTGGTGATTGATGACAAACTGGTTGAAGTTTTCAACGGGAATAAAGTATGTGAAATTGTAAAGAATAGGGTATTGTCTTCATAAGTGGCAAGGGCTCCCCCTGAAGATGTGCATATAAGTAATTTGCTTTTGGAATGCAAATGCACATGGCAGGTTGTACTTGTGGAGATCCTCTTCAACTTATGAAGATAATTAATCATGCATGAAATGATATAACTTAAAGAATGACATGCATAATGGAAAATGGACGTTTGCAGAATGATCTAAGTGCGGAATGATCTAAGTATGGAAGTTATCATCGCACATGAAAGAGCAAATAAGTAGCAGACGACCATCGAGTTTAAGTGTTACAACTCAATGAACGAAATGTATCAAAAGCAAGAGTTGTAAACACTAGGCAAAATATAAAGCAACCACCCATATGAACCCGCTTGAAGACTATCAAACTCATACGCTTCTCCCCCTTTTGTCAGTAATGACCAAAAAGGTTTGAAGACATAGAGAATCTACTCATCCTCATGAGGAGTAGTTGAAGCAGAAGGGTTTTCATTGTCGTTTGGCGGTGCAGACGAACTTGGTGCAGTGTCGATGCATGCAGAAGTAGGGGGTGGTGAAGTAGCATCGTCTTCATCATCGATCACATTTGCATTCACGGTTGCCGCGGAGGAAGAATAGTCAGAGTCTTCAAGTGATGGAGTTCGTCGTAGGACAGCATTCCGTGGAGGAGTGGAGTCAAACTTGAATCGTTCAGTGAAGCCATCGCCTTGAAGATTTGCTTCAGCACTCAGCAGGGTCAAACTCTTCCATGATCGCCGACAGGTCTCGTGAGTGACAAATGCATTCTTGGTGGCAAGATTTCGAATGCGATTTACATCCACCAAGAGACTTTGCATATGACGCTTGAGCCAAAAAAGATGCTTATCTTGTTTCTGATGCAGAGCCACAAGAAGTTCTCGGTCATTTAAGACCCGAGAGCGCTTCTTTGGCCTTTGAGCAATGGTGCTCTCAGTAGCTTCAGTTGGCGCACGATGAGGCAGACGAGTGTTTCCAGCCATTGGATAGACACGAGTGACAGCTTGGACTCCTTCCATAGGCTGAGTGAAGCTTTGATGTTCAGCATTTTGAAGACAAAGAGGCTTCTTCGTAGGCTCAGGGTATATGGCTTCAACTGACATATCAACCTCTGGTAGAAAGATCACATGATTGCGAGTAGAGGGCTGATAGTTGACAGCAGAGTGTTGCTTGATGAGGCGCATGACCCATGGAGCATAGAATTTCAGGCCAAAAAGGTCAGATCCAGATGCAGCCAGTTGCCTGAGGAAGAAATCTTGTGCATTGAAGCTGATGCCATTGAGGATGTAAAAGACCAATGTCTTCATGGCTCCTTCAAGTTTTGCAGCTGATGAATGTCCTTTGATAGGCCATAGAGTCCGACTGATGATGTGATATATGGTGCACGGCAGATACTCAAGGTCATCAACAAAGAACTCCTTTGGGTATTCAACGTCATGTGGCAATGGCTTCATCATGCTCAACATCTGGCTCATGTTGGGTTCAGGCTTATGGAAGATGCTCTCCAGTGCATTGCGGTGGTTTTGACAACCAGGTTCGTATAGCTCTCTAGGAGTGGATAGGCCTGTGAGCTCAATGATGTCAAGAGCTTTGGCTTCATGATGAACATTTCCGGTCATCCACTCGAGAATCCATGTTTTTGTATCCCTGTTGTAGTCGCGAATGTGGAGGGTAGCATAGAATTGAAGCATAAGTTCTTCATTCCAATGTTCTTTGTCTGTCACAAAGCTTAGCAGACCAGCATCACGAAAGCAGTCAAGTGCTTCTTCTAAGCATGGCAGTCCAACAATGTCTTCAATGTCGAGGCGCACATGAGGGAAAATGCGCCCTTGATCATACAGAACGCAGGAGTAATAGCTTCGCTGCTGATGACTCCAGAAACGATCATATGATATTCTTGGTCTTGAGTAGGGGTTCTTTGAGCTGTCAAAGAAGGTGTTGTGGCTTTTGAAGCCATTTGCATTGAAGGACCCGACAGATGTGGCAGTACCTGGAAACCTTGGCAGTCTTGGCTTTGGTTTCTGGACCTGAGGCCTATGCTCAATGTGATAATCAAACTGAGGACCAGAGACATTAGGAAGAGGGACCAGAACGGGCCATCTTACTGTGATTAGCTCGCCATGGTTGTATGCTTGCTCAATTTTATAGGGCCTTGGTGGCGGAACAGGAGCAGTGGCAGCAACAGTGGCTTCGGGCTGCACTACAGAAGCTTCAGGAGCAGTTGCAGCATTGACTTCTGGCATGTTGCTTGGGGCAGGCTCCACATTAGCTTCAGCCATGACTACGTCATTGGCTTCATTTGTGTTAGTGGTGGCAGCCTCAATGTTGTCAACCTCCACTTGTTGAGCTGGAGGGTTTGGTACGGGCACATTCACTTCTGGAACAACTTCTTCAGGAATGGTGGGAGTAGAGACACGATCTTCTTGATGTTCGTCATCGGTTGATGCAGCCGGATTGTCTTCAGCAGCTTGGGCTTCAGACACGAAGACATTCACAGTTGGAGTGGCTTCTGAAAACACTTGACGTGCAACAGGTTGGTGGTGCACTTCTCCTTCTGGAACGCTCGGAAGAGGGACTTGAGGCCTTGGTCCTTTGCGAAGCCTTTGTCATACAGGCGACGCCTTTGGAGATGGAGTAGGCAGGCCCTCATCCTCTTCAACTTGCACAGATGGTGTGACTTGTTGTTGTTGGGGAGTATTGGGGGAGTCTTGTTGTTGCGGGCGATCAGCCCATGATGCATCCTGAGCAATTGGCGTTAGAGGACGACCAATGCTGATGATTTCGCTGTTCATGAGAGCAGGCGATGATACCACGTTGTGTTCAATCTGAGGAAGAACTTCATCATCTTCAACATTGTCATGGTGACCAATGTCTTCAGCAGTGATGGGATCAGCTACTGGAATGTCTTCAGCTTCATGAGCCTCTATGAAAGCAGGCTCATGAACAATCATTCGTAGTTCTTGATTTGCAGATGCAGGGCGAACCACTGAGATAGGTTCAACAACAAGGGACTCTGTGGGAGCAGCCCGATTCTTCTTGGTTTTGCGCTTCTTCTTGGAGGGAGCAGCATCAAAGGCTTCTGAGGGTTTCCGTTTCCTGGCTTCAGCCTCTGCAGCCCTCGTCTTCTTCTATTCTGAAGCGGTTGACAGGGCCTTTGGCTTCGAGCCAGTCATGCTGCTTGGGAAGACTATGCGTGGTTCATCCTGCCTTGAAGGTGCAGGTTGGACAGTTGATAGCTTCTTCTTCTTTGCAGCCATCCTGGGGTCGATGCCAGGACGACCAAGAGCCTTGCGCTTTTCAGCCTCATTGTAGGCAAGCACACACTTGTCAGCCAGATTCTTCATGCGCTCTCTAGAGCCTCGAGCTTCTTCACGCTTCTTGTGAAAGGCTTCTTTGAGCTCGTGCATCATGATCTTGAAATTTTTGACATCTTGCACATTGAGCGTGGCCACATGCTTCTTGAACTGAGCCTTTTCATAGTCGATCTTGTGCTTCAGTTCGACGATGCGCTGAGCAATAGCTAGCTCAGAAGCAATAGCTCCATTGAAGGAGACACTAAGGCCAATGGGAAGTTGCAAGTCATCAAAGCTGAGATTTGGTGTGTCAAACCACTCATCAATGAAGTTATGGATGATTGCCACGTCAAAGAGAGGCAAATTATTGAAGATCTCTGCTTCTTCCTTGCTCTTGATCAGTTGCTCAAGAGCATCATCTGCAAGATCGTCATCGCTAGACAGATCAATGTGCTCTTCACGCAGAATGGCAGTAGGAGTCAATGTTTGATCAGTACTCTTGATAATTTTCTTTTTCTTCTCCGTCTTCTTAGAGATGCGTGAAAGATCTTCAGACTGCACACTGTCTTCAGGAGGTGCAGTGGCCAGTGGCTTCACACGAGAAGATTTTGGAGGTGCAGCTGATGATGAAGCCTTAGTTTTCTTGGGCTTCTGCGGCCTTGGAGGAGGAGCAGGGGCTTCATCAGTATCAGCATCATTATCAGAATGATCCACCTTGGCACCTTGTACCAAGATGTATGAGATGAGGCCATCATGGTTCGTGAAGGGGCCAATCTCATTTTCTTCAGCTTCACGAGTGCCGTCATCACGGGGAGCAGAGGGACCAGGATTGAAGTCTAATCCCCATGACTTCTTGTTTTCCTTTGCCGATGCCTTTGCATACTGGAAGTTGCGCTTGAAGAGATTGTCGTCACGACACCAGAGCAATGAGGATGGATCGGCATTTTTAGGCTGTGGTCCACGGACCATACAAGGATAGAATTCTTGTGCAATAGCTTCAGCTTTGTTCTTGGGGGGAAGGCCTCGATAGAGAATATCACCCCAAGGACTTTTGATAGCATTTTTCTCAGCGTACTCCTGGGTCACGAACTTGTACTTGAACTATTGTTCAGCCCAATAGCGTCAAATCCATTGGATTCGGGTCTTGCGCTGATTATAATCCTCTTCAGGATCTGTCTTGTAGATTTTTGCGAGGTCATCAGGCAAATCTTTTGATGTTCCCCCTCGACGCTGTCTGCCACCCTTACTTACTGATTTCTCTGCAGCCATGAACTTCAAACTGAATGGCTTCAATATGTTCAAAGGCTTCAAGGGCTTTCGCTTGCTGGTCAAACAGGAACTAGCTTCAAGAGAGTTAATGTGTTGCTGTAAGAATTCTGCAAATGAATGCAGACTATGAGAACCAAGGGATTCTCCCACGGACATGTACCTGTGACAGCATTAGAGATGCGAGGTAAGGGGAAGAGGTCATATGCATTCTCAGAAGATTTTGAAGATAAATCAGTTTGAAGACATTGACCACATGTTGCGAAGACATTCACTTATATGTTGAGAGTTGGTTCCAGATTTGTACGAATCCGTGAATAAGTAAAAGTGAGGAATCTAACTATATATGAAGCTTAAGTGAATATACTAGGCAGTATGAGATGCAGACAGAATAGATCTAACATTGTGTAGACAGAAACCAATTTTGGTAAATTGGATGAATCATTGCAGATAAAAAAGATGGTAAAAATAGAGTTATATTTACCACACGAAGAACTGCTAGATGGGATGAATAGGAGACCGAGTAGTTCAATCCACCGTGCCCTAACTTGGCGATGGAGGACACCTACGGCGGCGGCGGAGAGGACGATGTCCGCGGCCGGCGTGAGGACGACGTTGGAGAAGTCGCGGTAGCTAAGCGCTTCGTCGCCGGCGTCGTCGAGAGCTAGCGGTGGCTCTAGGGTTTTGATGAGGTGGAGAGGTGGAAGAAGGTTTTCTTGACCGCAGGGGACACGTATTTATAAGTAGGTGTGCGGCATAGCGCAATTACGTAGGTGCCCCTGCCTGTTCACATCCGTGGGACACGTGGCAAGCATGCAACATACTCAGAGTTGTCCCACGTTCCCACGCCCACCAAGTTTATCAGATGGTTGTTCCGGCTTCTCCGGATTTCAACAATAAAGATGAATCATTTAAAAGGACTTGATGTTTGTCTCTGTGTCTTCTGTTGACAAGGATGCAGAGAAGACATTTGACAGTTTCAATATAATGCATATGATTTGGACAGATAGAGTTTCAGATAGAAAGCATAGAGAGATTAGGGTCCGATCACATTCACTTAGTTCAAAAGATTCACAAATGAAGACATAGCTATAAGTGAATGCTGTAGAGGACAGAATACTAGTATATATATATATATATATATATATATGAGAAGGCAATCAACTCAACATAGTGAAGTAAATAATGAAGATAAGTTGAAAGTTGAAGACAAACCAAATGGGAAGATATTCAACAATAACGCCATGAGTGAAACACTTCAAACCAAGAAATTTGGTGGTGGCGTTACCCACCGTATAGGAAGTATTAGACCCAGACACGACGCACAATTATCGTGGCGCTCCGAAGTCAAATTCCATGTTAATGTATTCACACTTAGAATGTAAGTCTTCATTGATTGAAGATATACTTTACTTCGTGTGTTTCACATCTAAGTCATCAACATGCATAAGCGTTAGGATGTGTGCCTGATCACAGGACATTTGAGGATTCCAAGATATTTAGCTCACACCGTAACTTGCAAAACCTTTTCTCATCCAAGGGCTTTGTGAAGATGTCTGCCAGTTGCTCTTCAGTGTTGACGTGAATGATGTCAATATCTTTCTTCATGACATGATCTTTGAGAAAATGATGACAAATTTCAATGTGCTTTGTCTTCGAGTGCTGGACTGGATTGTTGGCAATCTTGATGGCGCTTTCATTGTTGCAGAAGAGAGGGACTTGCTTCAGATTGATGCCATAGTCCTTGAGAGTTTGCTTCATCCATAGAAGCTGAGCGCAGCAAGATCCAGCAGCAATGTATTCAGATTCAGCAGTTGAGAGTGATACACAGATTTGCTTCTTTGAAGACCAACAGGCAAGTGATCGACCCAGAAAGTGACATGTGCCTGATGTAGACTTGTGATCGACCTTGTCACCAGCATAATCAACATCCGAGAATCCAACCAGATCAAATCTTGAGCCCTTTGGATACCATAATCCGAGTGTTGGGGTGTAAGCCAAATATCTAAGAATTCGCTTCACAGCTAAGTGATGCGATTCCTTTGGTGCCGCTTGGAATCGAGCACACATGCAAACACTAAGCATAATATCTGGCCTAGATGCACATAGGTAAAGTAAAGAACCAATCATGGAGCGGTATACCTTTTGATCGAACTCTTTACCATTGTCGTCGGGACCAAGATGGTGTTTGGCTGGCATTGGCGTCGTGTATCCTTTGCAATCTTGCATTCCAAACTTCTTCAGACAGTCTTTGAGATATTTTTCTTGAGATATGAAGACACCATTCCTTTGCTGACGAATTTGAAGACCAAGGAAGAACTTCAACTCACCCATCATGGACATCTGATATTGCTCTTGCATCATGTATCCAAACTCATCACTATACTTCTGGTTGGTGCAGCCGAAGATAATGTCATCCATATATATTTGGCACACAAACAGTTCACCATCATATGTCTTCGTGAAGAGTGTGGGATCGAGGGATCCAAGTTTGAAGCCTTTGCTCTTCAGGAAGTCTTTGATCGTATCATACCAAGCGCGAGGAGCTTGTTTGAGGCCATACAGTGCTTTGTTTAGTTTGTACACCATATCAGGATGTTTTGGATCTTCAAAGCCAGGTGGTTGAGCAACGTACACTTCTTCTTCAATCTTGCCGTTGAGGAATGCACTCTTCACATCCATTTGATATAGCAAGATGTTGTGGTGATTAGCATAGGCTAGCAGTATGCGAATAGCTTCAAGCCTTGCTACAGAAGCAAATGTTTCATCGAAGTCAATTCCTTCAACTTGAGTATATCCTTGAGCCACAAGACGTGCTTTGTTTCTGACGACTTGACCATGCTCATCTTGCTTGTTTTGATATATCCATTTAGTGCCAATAATGTTATGCTTATCAGGGTCAGGGCGCTTGACAAGTTCCCAAACATTATTCAGCTTGAACTGTTGAAGTTCTTCTTGCATGGCTTGAATCCATTCAGGTTCCATAAAGGCTTCAGCAACTTTCTTGGATTCTGATATTGACACAAATGAAAAATGCCCACAGAAATTTGCTAACTCTGTTGCTCTTGAGCGAGTAAGTGGACCAGGTGCATTGATGCTATAAATTATCTTCTCAATCTGTACTTCATTTGCAACACGAGGATGAACTGGACGAAGACCTTGCTCATGCTGATCATTGTCATCATTGGGAGGATTGTGTTCGGTCTGAGCATTGTCTTCAGGTTGGTTTGGTGCAGAAATGATAAGTTCCTCTTCAGGCTGTGCTTCAGAAGGCATGATTTCACCAGTTCCCATCAGCTTGATAGATTCACTGGGAGGAGCTTCATCTAATGTGCTTGGCAGGAGCTCTCGTTGTGAACCATTGGTTTCATCAAATCGCACGTCCACAGTTTCAACGATTTTGTAGTGAAAGAGGTTGAAGACTCTGTAAGAGTGCGAGTCCTTTCCATAACCGAGCATGAAGCCTTCGTGAGCTTTTGGTGCAAATTTTGACTCGTGATGGGGATCCTTGATCCAGCACCTAGCACCAAAGACTCTGAAGTAGCTGACATTTGGCTTCTTGCCAGTGAGGAGCTCATAGGATGTTTTGCTCAGAAGCTTGTGGATGTAAACACGGTTGATGATGTGACATGTTGTATCAATAGCTTCAGGCCAGAACTTTCTTGGTGTCTTGTACTCATCGAGCATTGTTTGAGCCATCTCAATGAGGGTTCTGTTCTTGCGCTCTACAATGCCATTTTGCTGAGGTGTGTATGGAGCAGAAAACTCATGAGTGATTCCCATTGTATCCAGATAAAGATCAAGCCCGGTATTCTTGAATTTAGTGCCATTATCACTTCTGATATGCTTGATCTTGATGCCATAATTGTTCATGGCTCGATTGGCAAATCGTCTGAAGACATCTTGTACTTCAGTCTTGTAGAGAATTATGTGCACCCATGTATATCTTGAGTAGTCATCAACAATGACGAAGCCATAGAGACAAGCTGTTGTTGTGAGGGTAGAGTAGTGAGTAGGGCCAAATAAGTCCATGTGTAACAGCTCGAAGGGTTGAGATGTCATCATGATTGTCTTCGAGGGGTGCTTCGCCCTAGTCATCTTTCCAGCTTCACAGGCACCACACAAATGATCTTTATTGAACTTGACCCCTTCGATGCCTATGACATTCTTCTTCTTGACGAGTGTGTGTAAGTTCCTCATGCCAGCATGCCCCAGCCTCCGATGCCAGAGCCAGCATTCTGAAGCTTTTGCAAGAAGACATACGGCAAGCTGTGGACCTGCTGAGAAATCTACCATGTATAGATCATCTTTCCTATACCCTTCAAAGACTAGAGACTTGTCAGATTCCATTAGTACAAGGCAACGATATTTTCCGAATAGCACAATCATGTTCAAGTCAGAAAGCATTAAGACAGACATTAAGTTGAACCCAAGGGATTCAACAAGCATCACTTTATCCATGTGTTGATCCTTTGAGATTGCAACTCTACCTAGACCCAATACCTTGCTTTTACCAGTGTCACAAATGTGATTTGACTCTTGTCGGATGGACGTAAGGTTGAATCCATGAGAAGACTTTGATCACCATTCATATGATTAGTGCATCCACTGTCGATAATCCATTCTGAAGCACGAGGTGTCATACCCTACAGTGCAGTTAGGAGGATAGGCTTCACAAGGTATGTTGTGAAGCATAAGCATTTGACGCACACTAGGATTATCACAGCTTAGATCAAGGTTAGAACACACAATATGACAGGTAAGCGATTCATATGTGGAATACATAGTAAGTCATTTTTATTATGCATCCCTTAATGTGTTTTAGGTCCCCAGCAATAGTATCGGACGCATTTGATTGCTCGCTGGAGACCATATTCTGCAAAAGAGAGTTAATTCTTCTTCACCACCCACATCTTCAGGGGTGGCTTAGAAGCAATGAGTCTAAGTGCAGCATCAGAGAATTTCGGCTTTGAAGCCCTAGCAAATAGCCTTGCAGGAGATGAATGATACTCATATGAATAAGCAGAAAAGTTCTTAGTCCTATGAACATGGCGGTTTGAGGACACATGTTCATATTCATAAGTTTGAGCATGATTTCCCTGCAAAACATTGGCGTTAGGGTGACTCAAGTGAGTCCTGTATTCGTATGAAGCCGTTGGACCATATGATGCCTTTGGTCTGGGGTTTGTCTTCTTCCCTGGTGGTGTCATGATGACATTCACTGGAAGATTCTCAAGACAGCTTTTGGGAACCCAGATCTTCTTCATAGGTGGTCCATTCCTGCAGTTAGTACCAATATACCTGGCAAACACTTCACCATTCTAGTTTTTGAACAGTTTATAGTTTGCATCAAAGGATTCATCAATGATAATAGGATTAGCACAGGTAAAGCCAGATAAAGTGGAAGGATCCACTGAAGGTTCCTTTGCAGCAACCCATGTGGTTTTGGGATACTGCTCAGGCTTACAGTAGGAACCATCAGCATTCATTTTCCTCTCGAACCCAACACCCTCTTTCCTAGGGTTTCGGTTCAGAATCTGCTTTTTGAGGACATCACAAAGTGTCTGATGTCCTTTCAGACTTTTATACATCCCTGTTTCAAGCAATGTCTTCAACCTAGCATTTTCATTAGCAATAGCAGTGGTATCCTCCGTAGAGGGGTTAGTTTTCACATCTGTAGTTGAAGACAATGCAACAGTAGCAGCATTGGAACATTCAGCAACAGAGGTAGCGTTATCACGCTCAATGCATTCCGACCGTGAAGCTACCTGGGAACGCGAGGATCACCTCCGTTCTAAGTACCCGGAGTTCTTTCAGTCCTAGATCTCGGGACGAGATCTTTTCGTAGTGGTGGAGTGTTGTAACACCCCAGATATACTTTCCATATCTGTATCCAACTCTTGCCGTCTCTGGCGCTAAGTTATATTTATTTCTCGGGTTCGGGTCTTTGTCTCCGTGTGTTGTTTTTCTTTTTCGTGCATCTCTTATCATGTCGTCACGTGCATTGCATTTGCATACATGTTCATCTCATGCATTCGAGCATTTTCCCCGTTGTCCGTTTTGCATTCCGGCGTTTCGTTCTCCTCCGGTGGTCATTTCTACCTTTCTTTCTTGTGTGGGGTTTAAACATTTCCGGATTGGACCGAGTCTTGTCAAGCGGCCTTGGTTTACTACCGGTAGACCGCCTGTAAGGTTTCGGGTCATTTGGACTTCGTTTGATACTCCAACGGTCAACCGAGGGACCGAAAAGGCCTCGTGTGTGTTGCAGCCCAACACCCCCCAAATTTGGCCCAAAACCCACCAAACTCTGCTCCATGTCCTAGAGCGTTCGATCACGATCGTGTGGGCGAAAACCGCACCTCATTTGGACTCTCCTAGCTCCCTCTATGCCTATATATACACCCCTCCGTTTTCGGATCTCTCCCTCTCCCCGAAACCCTAAAAAAAAGATCTCCTTCCTCCGCCGCCGACGGACGTGTCCGGCCCGCGCCGGACAGCGTCCGCTCCACCCCGCCGCCCGCCTCAGCCAACGCCGTGCC
>NC_057813.1:459180749-459188269 GCF_018294505.1 Triticum aestivum | reverse complement strand
CCTCACCCGAGCCGGTGGGCGCCATCGCCGGCCACTGAGGGCGCCATCGCCGGCCGCCGCTGCCTCACCTCGCCTCCCGCGCCCGCTCGTCGCCGCCGCGCCGGAGACCGCGCGCCACCGCCTCCCCGACGCCGGCCACCGCCTCCCCGACTCCGGCGAGCTCTCCGGCCGGTCATCCTTGATCCCCGTGCCCCGGCGTGAACAGTGTTTCCGGCGAACTCCGTAAACCGCGCCAGATCTGAGATCTAATCCTCTAGGTTGACTTTTCATCCCCGTAACCCTAATTTTTATGCGATGTTTGACTGCTCGTATCTCCGCAACCGTAGATCCGTTTTAGGCGTATGATATATCAAAATCTTCGCCTCGACATGTTCATCATTTCATTCCATTGCATCATTTGCATTTGAGGTCATCTTGATACCCAAAATGCTGTTAGAAGGAGGCTTCGTGAGTTAAATTGCAGATCCGTTAGTTCATCATGCACTTTTGTCATTTTTGCTATATTTAATCCGTGCATGATATGCCTGTGCCCCTTTGGGATGTATTGTGAAGCATTTTGTCTTCTTTCCAGAGGTGCCACCCATGCATTTTTAGGATGTGTGTGTTGTCTTGTGCAAGCTTGCGAAGAGAGGTACCTGAGATTGCAGATTTCAGGGACTTAGTGATTTTCACTAAGTCTGGGATATTTTAGTTCATGATGCCATATGTCCAGCTTGTTTCCTAGTGATCCGTGCCTCTTTTGAGGATGATCAGTAAGGGAGTTTTGATATTTATGACATGCTCTATCCATCCATGTCTTTGTTGGCATTTGTGGAGTGCTCTAGGTTGACTCAATCGAGCTCAACTTTTGCTTCGTTGTTAATCTGGGCAGATCGTCAACTTGTTTGCGATTTCGCCGATGCTACCGTTAGTGTTCCATGCATGCTATGCCTTCGTTCTTGCCATGTGTAGCTAGCACTTTGTGCCTTCTTGCTGGTTATATGCTTTCCTTGCCATGACGTGCACCGTAGTGAGAGCATCGAGCTCGTTTACATGCCTTCGTGAGTTAAATTTCAGCATGTCTCAGTTTTCACTAAGTCTGAAAACTGATTGTGTTCGAGCGATGTTCGTGAGCTCGGTAGAGTATTTTGTGAACCCTTTTGGCCCCAGGTCACTTTGGGTGTTTTATTAAGCTTGTTGAGTAGCTCCATGCCATGTTCTTACTTGTCATGTTCAGGTTTTCTATCTTGTTGTTTTGCTGCTCCGAAGAGAGCATCGTGATCTGAAATTTCAGACTAGTGTCAATTTCACTAAGTCTGAAATCTGTTTTGCATTTGCGTTTTGGCCATGCTTGTTTGAACCTCTTAATGGATGAATTTGCCTATGGCTCAGTGCTAGTGTTTTGTCAACCATCTTGTGTACGTCACTGCCATGTATTTTGTTTTCATGTTTGGTGGCTGTAGTATGTTCTTTTTGTTGCATTTAGAGGCCTACTTGCTGTAAATCGCAGACCGGTGTCATATCTTAAAACGCTTGCCATTTCTAAACCGTAACCCCGATTCCATTGATCTTATATCGTTTTCAAGCGATTTCATCCCCTCTATCCAGTGGCACACTTGGTTTTCCAAGTTGATGCCAGGTTCATGCATTTCCTGTCATATCTTGCATTTTGCATCCCGCATCGCATCCCGCATGGCATATCGTCATTTCATCATATTGCTTGGTCTTGCCCGTGGTTGATTGTATCCTTGTTGCTTGTTTGTCTTGTTGGGTAGAGCCGGGAGACGAGTTCGCTACCGAGGAGCCCATTGAGTTTGCTTGTGAGGATCCAGTCAACTCTGACAACGGTGCAGGCAAGATGATCATACCCTCGAAATCACTACTATCTTTGCTATGCTAGTTTGCTCGCTCTTTTGCTTTGCCACTGCTACGATGCCTACCTTTTGCTTGTCAGCCTCCCAATTGCCATGTTGAACCCCTAACCCGCCATTGTCCTAGCAAACCGTTGATTGGCTATGTTACCGCTTTGCTCAGCCCTTCTTATAGCGTTGTTAGCTGCAGGTGAAGATTGGAGCCGTTCCTCGTTGGAACATTTATTTACTTGTTGGGATATCATTATATTGCTATGTTATCTTAATGCATCTATATACTTGGTAAAGGGTGGAAGGCTCGGCCTCTCGCCTAGTGTTTTGTTCCACTCTTGCCGCCTTAGTTTCTGTCATATCGGTGTTATGTTCCCGGACTGTTGCGTCCCTTACGCGGTTGGGTTATAATGGGAACCCCTGGATAGTTCGCCTTGATTAAAGCTTTTCCAGCAATGCCCAACATTGGTTTTTCCATTTGCCACCTAGCCTCTTTTCCCTTGGGTTTCCGGAGCCCGAGGGTCATCTTATTTTACCCCCCCCCCGGGCCAGTGCTCTTCTGAGTGTTGGTCCACCTGTCAGCTACCGGTGGCTACCAGGGGCAACTCTGGGCTGGCCTACCCGTACCTAAGACAATCTGAGTGTGCCCTGAGAAAGAGATATGTGCAGCTCCTATCGGGATTTGTCGGCACATTCGGGCGGTGTTGCTGGTCTTGTTTTAACCTGTCGAAGTGTCTTGAGTTACCGAGATACCGAGTCTGATCGGAACGTCTTGGGAGGAGGTCTATTCCTTCGTTGACCGTGAGAGCTTGTCATGGGCTAAGTTGGGACTCCCCTGCAGGGATTGATCTTTCGAAAGCCGTGCCCGCGGTTATGGGCAGATGGGAATTTGTTAATGTCCGGTTGTAGATGACTTGAACTAAACTTAATTAAAATGATTCAACCGTGTGTGTTACCGTGATGGCCCCTTCTCGGCGGAGTCCGGGAAGTGGACATGGTGTTGGAGTTATGCTTGCGCAGGATGTTCTTTTAGCTTCTCGCTCGTGCTTCGCCTTCTCTTCTCGCTCTCTTTTGCGTATAAGTTAGCCACCACATATGCTAGTCGCTTGCTGCAGCTCCACATATATTTGCCTTATCCATTCCTAGGAGCTTAAATAGTTTTGATCGCGTGGGTGTGAGATTGCTGAGTCCCTGTGGCTCACAGATACTACAACTCCAGATGCAGGTCCAGGTGATTCTGCTCCAGTTGACGATTACGAGCTCAAGTGGGAGTTCGACGAGGACTCTCAGTGTTACTACGTGTCCTTTCCAGATGATCAGTAGTGGTGCCTAGTTGGGGTTATCGATTCAGGACCTTGTCGCATGTTGGGGGTCTTTTCTATTTTGGCGCCGTAGTCAGGCCATGAGTGCTTGTTTGATGGATGTTATTTATGTACTCTGATGTGACGTGGCGAGTGTACGCCAACTATGTTATCTCCCCTTTTATTATATATTACATGGGATGTTGTAATGATTGCCTGACTTGCGACATTGCTTTCAATGCGGTTATGCCTCTAAGTCGTGCCTCGACACGTGGGAGCTATAGCCGCATCGAGGGCGTTTCAAGTTGGTATCAGAGCCAGGTTTCGATCCTGGGACCTGTGGGTTATGGGCCCACCACACTTCCTGCAAATGTTCTTTTTGACACGGGTGCATCGCATTGTTTCATCTCGAGACCATTTTCATCTAAGCATGGGTTGCCTTCACAAATTTTGCCTAGTCCTTTAGCAGTTGTCTCTCCCGGTAAGCGCATGCAGGCTAACTCCATCGTTCCGGATGTTTCTATCACTCTGGGTGACTACAAGTTCTTGGCTTCTCCTACGGTTCTTGGCAACTCGGATATCGATCTTATTCTCGGGATGGACTGGCTCTCTAAGCATAGAGCTCATCTTGATTGTGCAGCCAGGCAGATTCAACTGACTCATTCGTCTGAGGATGTTATTGTCTTTGCCGCTCGGGATAATACCATCCGGTTGTTTTCTCTCAATGAGAAGGGTGAATTGGATGCTATTTCGCAGATTCCGGTTGTTTGTGAGTATCAAGACGTCTTTCCAGAAGAGCTTCCAGGGATGCCTCCGCACCGGCCAGTCGAATTCGTTATTGAACTTGAGCCCGGTACGGAACCTGTGTGCAAACGTCCCTACAAGCTCGGCCCCGAAGAGTTGAAGGAACTGAAGAAACAACTCGATGAGCAAGAAAGATTGGGTCTCATTCGGCCTAGTACTTCTCCGTGGGGTTGTGGTGTTCTTTTTGTGAAGAAGAAGGATGGATCGAGTCGACTTTGTGTTGATTACCGTCCAGTAAACAAGAAGACCATCAAGAACAAATACCCACTTCCCAACATCAATGAGCTGTTCGAACAACTCAAGGGTGCTCAAGTATTCTCCAAGCTTGATCTCCGTATGGGTTATCATCAGATTCGTATTCGTGAGCAAGATATTCCCAAGACGGCGTTCAGAACAAGCTTTGGTTCATATGAATACACCGTCATGTCTTTTGGTCTCGCCAACGCTCCTCCGACGTTCTCTCGCATGATGAACTTCATCTTCAACCCCTACACCAATGAATTCGTTCTGGTCTATCTCGACGACATTCTGGTTTTCTCGAAGAACAAGAAAGATCATGCCAAGCACTTGCGTTTGGTTCTTGACAAGCTCAGAGAACATCAGTTCTACGCCAAGTTCTCCAAGTGTGAATTTTGGCTCGATGAGGTTCTTTATCTTGGTCATATCATCTCTGCCAAGGGCATTTCCGTGAATCCTGAGAAGGTGTCCGCAATTGTGAATTGGGAACCTCCTCAGAACGTGAAGCAACTCCGCAGTTTCCTCGGTCTCGCAAGCTATTGCAGAAGATTCGTTGAAAACTTTTCTAAGATCGCCAAGCCTCTCTCAAATCTTCTTCAGAAGCACGTCAAGTACGTTTGGTCTCCGGAGTGTGATATTGCTTTCAACACTTTGAAAGAGAAATTGGTCACTGCTCCAGTTCTGACTCCACCTGATGAAACCAAGCCGTACGAGGTCTTTTGTGATGCCTCTCTCCAAGGTCTCGGTGCTGTACTGATGCAAGAGAAGAAAGTTGTTGCTTATACCTCTCGCCAGTTGAAACCTAATGAGAAGAACTACCCCACTCATGATCTCGAGTTGGCGGCAGTTGTGCACGCTTTGTTGACTTGGAGACATCTTCTATTGGGAAGGAAAGTGGATATTTTCACTGATCACAAGAGTCTCAAGTACATCTTCACTCAGCCTAATCTCAACCTCAGGCAGACTCGATGGGTCGAAATGATTCAAGAGTACAATCCGAGTATCGAGTATACTCCAGGCAAGGCTAATGTGATTGCTGACGCTTTGAGCAGAAAAGCATATTGCAACAGTCTGATTCTCAAGCCTTATCAACCCGAGCTTTGTGAAGCTTTCCGCAAACTTAATCTGCAAGTTTTTCCTCAAGGTTTCCTCGCCAACCTTCTAGTCTCTCCTACCTTAGAAGACCAGATTCGCCAAGCCCAACTTCTTGATGCTATGGTGAAGAAGGTGAAGATTGGTATGGCAAAGAGTCAGTCCAAGTACAAGTGCTACCGACTTGATGACAAGGACACTCTCTTCTTCGAGGATCGAATTGTTGTGCCCAAAGGTGAACTCCGTAAGGTGATCATGAACGAGGCTCACAACTCTCTCCTCTCCATCCACCCTGGTAGTACGAAGATGTATCAGGACCTCAAGCAAGCTTATTGGTGGACTCGAATGAAGCGCGAGATCGCTCAATTCGTGAACGAATGTGATGTCTGCAGAAGAGTGAAGGCAGAACACCAAAGGCCAGCTGGTCTCCTCCAACCTCTTGCCATTCCAGAATGGAAGTTTGACCACATTGAAATGGACTTCGTGACTGGGTTTCCAAAGTCCAAGCGTGGCAATGATGCTATATTTGTCGTCATCGACAAGCTCACCAAAGTGGCTCATTTTCTGCCTATCAAAGAGTCAATCACTGCAGCTCAATTGGCGGAACTCTATACCTCTCGCATTGTCTCTCTGCACGGTATTCCTCAAGTGATATCTTCAGACCGTGGCAGCATCTTTACCTCCAAGTTTTGGGATTCTTTTCAGAAAGCCATGGGCACCAACATCCGCTTCAGCACAACTTTCCATCCTCAAACAAGCGGTCAAGTCGAGCGTGTCAACCAAATTCTTGAAGATATGCTCAGGGCTTGTGTGATCTCCTTCGGCATGAAGTGGGAGGATTGTCTTCCTTATGCTGAATTCTCATACAACAACAGCTTTCAAGCAAGTTCGGGCAAGGCCCCCTTTGAAATTCTGTATGGCAGGAAGTGCCGTACCCCTCTCAACTGGTCTGAAACCGGTGAACGTCAGCTGCTGGGTAATGACTTAATCACAGAAGCAGAAGAGATGTGCAAAGTCATTCGTGATAACCTCAAAGCAGCCCAGTCCCGCCAGAAGTGCTACTATGATAGTAAGCACCGTGATCTGGTTTTCGAGATCGGAGATCATGTTTACCTCCGCGTCTCTCCCATGAAAGGTACTCGTCGCTTCGGTATCAAAGGGAAGCTTGCCCCTAGATACGTGGGACCTTTCAAGATTATCAGCAAGAGAGGCGACCTCGCCTATCAACTCGAGCTTCCTTCAAACTTTGCAAATGTTCATGATGTGTTCCATGTCTCTCAGCTTCGAAAGTGCTTCAAGACTCCTGACCGCACCGTCAACTTCGAGGACATTGAGCTCCAAGAAGATCTCTCCTATCGTGAGCACCCAGTTGCTATTCTCGAAGAGACTGAACGCAAGACTCGCAACAAGTCAATCAAATTTCTCAAAGTCAAGTGGTCACACCATTCCGACCGTGAAGCTACCTGGGAACGCGAGGATCACCTCCGTTCTGAGTACCCGGAGTTCCTTCAGTCCTAGATCTCGGGACGAGATCTTTTCGTAGTGGTGGAGTGTTGTAACGCCCCAGATATACTTTCCATATCTGTATCCAACTCTTGCCGTCTCTGGCGCTAAGTTATATTTATTTCTCGGGTTCGGGTCTTTGTCTCCGTGTGTTGTTTTTCTTTTTCGTGCATCTCTTATCATGTCGTCACGTGCATTGCATTTGCATACATGTTCATCTCATGCATTCGAGCATTTTCCCCGTTGTCCGTTTTGCATTCCGGCGTTTCGTTCTCCTCCGGTGGTCATTTCTACCTTTCTTTCTTGTGTGGGGTTTAAACATTTCCGGATTGGACCGAGTCTTGTCAAGCGGCCTTGGTTTACTACCGGTAGACCGCCTGTCAAGTTTCGGGTCATTTGGACTTCGTTTGATACTCCAACGGTCAACCGAGGGACCGAAAAGGCCTCGTGTGTGTTGCAGCCCAACACCCCCCAAATTTGGCCCAAAACCCACCAAACTCTGCTCCATGTCCTAGAGCGTTCGATCACGATCGTGTGGGCGAAAACCGCACCTCATTTGGACTCTCCTAGCTCCCTCTATGCCTATATATACACCCCTCCGTTTTCGCATCTCTCCCTCTCCCCGAAACCCTAAAAAAAAGATCTCCTTCCTCTGCCGCCTACGGACGTGTCCGGCCCGCGCCGGACAGCGTCCGCTCCACCCCGCCGCCCGCCTCAGCCAACGCCGTGCCGCCACGTGGCA
>NC_057813.1:459177052-459179547 GCF_018294505.1 Triticum aestivum | reverse complement strand
TCTTTGTTGGCATTTGTGGAGTGCTCTAGGTTGACTCAATCGAGCTCAACTTTTGCTTCGTTGTTAATCTGGGCAGATCGTCAACTTGTTTGCGATTTCGCCGATGCTACCGTTAGTGTTCCATGCATGCTATGCCTTCGTTCTTGCCATGTGTAGCTAGCACTTTGTGCCTTCTTGCTGGTTATATGCTTTCCTTGCCATGACGTGCACCGTAGTGAGAGCATCGAGCTCGTTTACATGCCTTCGTGAGTTAAATTTCAGCATGTCTCAGTTTTCACTAAGTCTGAAAACTGATTGTGTTCGAGCGATGTTCGTGAGCTCGGTAGAGTATTTTGTGAACCCTTTTGGCCCCAGGTCACTTTGGGTGTTTTATTAAGCTTGTTGAGTAGCTCCATGCCATGTTCTTACTTGTCATGTTCAGGTTTTCTATCTTGTTGTTTTGCTGCTCCGAAGAGAGCATCGTGATCTGAAATTTCAGACTAGTGTCAATTTCACTAAGTCTGAAATCTGTTTTGCATTTGCGTTTTGGCCATGCTTGTTTGAACCTCTTAATGGATGAATTTGCCTATGGCTCAGTGCTAGTGTTTTTTCAACCATCTTGTGTACGTCACTGCCATGTATTTTGTTTTCATGTTTGGTGGCTGTAGCATGTTCTTTTCGTTGCATTTAGATGCCTACTTGCTGTAAATCGCAGACCGGTGTCATATCTTAAAACGCTTGCCATTTCTAAACCGTAACCCCGATTCCATTGATCTTTATATCGTTTTCAAGCGATTTCATCCCCTCTATCCAGTGGCACACTTGGTTTTCCAAGTTGATGCCAGGTTCATGCATTTCCTGTCATATCTTGCATTTTGCATCCCGCATCGCATCCCGCATGGCATATCGTCATTTCATCATATTGCTTGGTCTTGCCCGTGGTTGATTGTATCCTTGTTGCTTGTTTGTCTTGTTGGGTAGAGCCGGGAGACGAGTTCGCTACCGAGGAGCCCGTTGAGTTTGCTTGTGAGGATCCAGTCAACTCTGACAACGGTGCAGGCAAGATGATCATACCCTCGAAATCACTACTATCTTTGCTATGCTAGTTTGCTCGCTCTTTTGCTTTGCCACTGCTACGATGCCTACCTTTTGCTTGTCAGCCTCCCAATTGCCATGTTGAACCCCTAACCCGCCATTGTCCTAGCAAACCGTTGATTGGCTATGTTACCGCTTTGCTCAGCCCTTCTTATAGCGTTGTTAGCTGCAGGTGAAGATTGGAGCCGTTCCTCGTTGGAACATTTATTTACTTGTTGGGATATCATTATATTGCTATGTTATCTTAATGCATCTATATACTTGGTAAAGGGTGGAAGGCTTGGCCTCTCGCCTAGTGTTTTGTTCCACTCTTGCCGCCTTAGTTTCCGTCATATCGGTGTTATGTTCCCGGACTGTTGCGTCCCTTACGCGGTTGGGTTATAATGGGAACCCCTGGATAGTTCGCCTTGATTAAAGCTTTTCCAGCAATGCCCAACATTGGTTTTACCATTTGCCACCTAGCCTCTTTTCCCTTGGGTTTCCGGAGCCCGAGGGTCATCTTATTTTACCCCCCCGGGCCAGTGCTCTTCTGAGTGTTGGTCCACCTGTCAGCTACCGGTGGCTACCAGGGGCAACTTTGGGCTGGCCTACCCGTACCTAAGACAATCTGAGTGTGCCCTGAGAAAGAGATATGTGCAGCTCCTATCGGGATTTGTCGGCACATTCGGGCGGTGTTGCTGGTCTTGTTTTAACCTGTCGAAGTGTCTTGAGTTACCGAGATACCGAGTCTGATCGGAACGTCTTGGGAGGAGGTCCATTCCTTCGTTGACCGTGAGAGCTTGTCATGGGCTAAGTTGGGACTCCCCTGCAGGGATTGATCTTTCGAAAGCCGTGCCCGCGGTTATGGGCAGATGGGAATTTGTTAATGTCCGGTTGTAGATGACTTGAACTAAACTTAATTAAAATGATTCAACCATGTGTGTTACCGTGATGGCCCCTTCTCGGCGGAGTCCGGGAAGTGGACACGGTGTTGGAGTTATGCTTGCGCAGGATGTTCTTTTAGCTTCTCGCTCGTGCTTCGCCTTCTCTTCTCGCTCTCTTTTGCGTATAAGTTAGCCACCACATATGCTAGTCGCTTGCTGCAGCTCCACATATATTTGCCTTATCCATTCCTAGGAGCTTAAATAGTTTTGATCGCGTGGGTGTGAGATTGCTGAGTCCCTGTGGCTCACAGATACTACAACTCCAGATGCAGGTCCAGGTGATTCTGCTCCAGTTGACGATTACGAGCTCAAGTGGGAGTTCGACGAGGACTCTCAGCATTACTACGTGTCCTTTCCAGATGATCAGTAGTGGTGCCTAGTTGGGGTTATCGATTCAGGACCTTGTCGCATGTTGGGGGTCTTTTCTATTTTGGCGCCGTAGTCGGGCCATGAGTGCTTGTTTGATGGATGTTATTTATGTACTCTGATGTGACGTGG
>NC_057813.1:459173826-459177042 GCF_018294505.1 Triticum aestivum | reverse complement strand
CGCGCCCGCTCGTCGCCGCCGCGCCGGAGACCGCGCGCCACCGCCTCCCCGACGCCGGCCACCGCCTCCCCGACTCCGGCGAGCTCTCCGGCCGGTCATCCTTGATCCCCGTGCCCCGGTGTGAACAGTGTTTCCGGCGAACTCCGTAAACCGCGCCAGATCTGAGATCTAATCCTCTAGGTTGACTTTTCATCCCCGTAACCCTAATTTTTATGCGATGTTTGACTGCTCGTATCTCCGCAACCGTAGATCCATTTTAGGCGTATGATATATCAAAATCTTCGCCTCGACATGTTCATCATTTCTTTCCATTGCATCATTTGCATTTGAGGTCATCTTGATACCCAAAATGCTGTTAGAAGGAGGCTTCGTGAGTTAAATTGCAGATCCGTTAGTTCATCATGCACTTTTGTCATTTTTGCTATATTTAATCCGTGCATGATATGCCTGTGCCCCTTTGGGATGTATTGTGAAGCATTTTGTCTTCTTTCCAGAGGTTCCACCCATGCATTTTTAGGATGTGTGTGTTGTCTTGTGCAAGCTTGCGAAGAGAGGTACCTGAGATTGCAGATTTCAGGGACTTAGTGATTTTCACTAAGTCTGGGATATTTTAGTTCATGATGCCATATGTCCAGCTTGTTTCCTAGTGATCCGTGCCTCTTTTGAGGATGATCAGTAAGGGAGTTTTGATATTTATGACATGCTCTATCCATACATATCTTTGTTGGCATTTGTGGAGTGCTCTAGGTTGACTCAATCGAGCTCAACTTTTGCTTCGTTGTTAATCTGGGCAGATCGTCAACTTGTTTGCGATTTCGCCGATGCTACCGTTAGTGTTCCATGCATGCTATGCCTTCGTTCTTGCCATGTGTAGCTAGCACTTTGTGCCTTCTTGCTGGTTATATGCTTTCCTTGCCATGACGTGCACCGTAGTGAGAGCATCGAGCTCGTTTACATGCCTTCGTGAGTTAAATTTCAGCATGTCTCAGTTTTCACTAAGTCTGAAAACTGATTGTGTTCGAGCGATGTTCGTGAGCTCGGTAGAGTATTTTGTGAACCCTTTTGGCCCCAGGTCACTTTGGGTGTTTTATTAAGCTTGTTGAGTAGCTCCATGCCATGTTCTTACTTGTCATGTTCAGGTTTTCTATCTTGTTGTTTTGCTGCTCCGAAGAGAGCATCGTGATCTGAAATTTCAGACTAGTGTCAATTTCACTAAGTCTGAAATCTGTTTTGCATTTGCGTTTTGGCCATGCTTGTTTGAACCTCTTAATGGATGAATTTGCCTATGGCTCAGTGCTAGTGTTTTTTCAACCATCTTGTGTACGTCACTGCCATGTATTTTGTTTTCATGTTTGGTGGATGTAGCATGTTCTTTTCGTTGCATTTAGATGCCTACTTGCTGTAAATCGCAGACCGGTGTCATATCTTAAAACGCTTGCCATTTCTAAACCGTAACCCCGATTCCATTGATCTTTATATCGTTTTCAAGCGATTTCATCCCCTCTATCCAGTGGCACACTTGGTTTTCCAAGTTGATGCCAGGTTCATGCATTTCCTGTCATATCTTGCATTTTGCATCCCACATCGCATCCCGCATGGCATATCGTCATTTCATCATATTGCTTGGTCTTGCCCGTGGTTGATTGTATCCTTGTTGCTTGTTTGTCTTGTTGGGTAGAGCCGGGAGACGAGTTCGCTACCAAGGAGCCCGTTGAGTTTGCTTGTGAGGATCCAGTCAACTCTGACAACGGTGCAGGCAAGATGATCATACCCTCGAAATCACTACTATCTTTGCTATGCTAGTTTGCTCGCTCTTTTGCTTTGCCACTGCTACGATGCCTACCTTTTGCTTGTCAGCCTCCCAATTGCCATGTTGAACCCCTAACCCGCCATTGTCCTAGCAAACCGTTGATTGGCTATGTTACCGCTTTGCTCAGCCCTTCTTATAGCGTTGTTAGCTGCAGGTGAAGATTGGAGCCGTTCCTCGTTGGAACATTTATTTACTTGTTGGGATATCATTATATTGCTATGTTATCTTAATGCATCTATATACTTGGTAAAGGGTGGAAGGCTCGGCCTCTCGCCTAGTGTTTTGTTCCACTCTTGCCGCCTTAGTTTCCGTCATATCGGTGTTATGTTCCCGGACTGTTGCGTCCCTTACGCGGTTGGGTTATAATGGGAACCCCTGGATAGTTCGCCTTGATTAAAGCTTTTCCAGCAATGCCCAACATTGGTTTTACCATTTTCCACCTAGCCTCTTTTCCCTTGGGTTTCCGGAGCCCGAGGGTCATCTTATTTTACCCCCCCCCCGGGCCAGTGCTCTTCTGAGTGTTGGTCCACCTGTCAGCTACTGGTGGCTACCAGGGGCAACTCTGGGCTGGCCTACCCGTACCTAAGACAATCTGAGTGTGCCCTGAGAAAGAGATATGTGCAGCTCCTATCGGGATTTGTCGGCACATTCGGGCGGTGTTGCTGGTCTTGTTTTAACCTGTCGAAGTGTCTTGAGTTACCGAGATACCGAGTCTGATCGGAACGTCTTGGGAGGAGGTCTATTCCTTCGTTGACCGTGAGAGCTTGTCATGGGCTAAGTTGGGACTCCCCTGCAGGGATTGATCTTTCGAAAGCCGTGCCCGCGGTTATGGGCAGATGGGAATTTGTTAATGTCCGGTTGTAGATGACTTGAACTAAACTTAATTAAAATGATTCAACCGTGTGTGTTACCGTGATGGCCCCTTCTCGGCGGAGTCCGGGAAGTGGACACGGTGTTGGAGTTATGCTTGCGCAGGATGTTCTTTTAGCTTCTCGCTCGTGCTTCGCCTTCTCTTCTCGCTCTCTTTTGCGTATAAGTTAGCCACCACATATGCTAGTCGCTTGCTGCAGCTCCACATATATTTGCCTTATCCATTCCTAGGAGCTTAAATAGTTTTGATCGCGTGGGTGTGAGATTGCTGAGTCCCTGTGGCTCACAGATACTACAACTCCAGATGCAGGTCCAGGTGATTCTGCTCCAGTTGACGATTACGAGCTCAAGTGGGAGTTCGACGAGGACTCTCAGCATTACTACGTGTCCTTTCCAGATGATCAGTAGTGGTGCCTAGTTGGGGTTATCGATTCAGGACCTTGTCGCATGTTGGGGGTCTTTTCTATTTTGGCGCCGTAGTCGGGCCATGAGTGCTTGTTTGATGGATGTTATTTATGTACTCTGATGTGACGTGG
>NC_057813.1:458984047-459173725 GCF_018294505.1 Triticum aestivum | reverse complement strand
GAGTGTAAGCCAACTATGTTATCTCCCCTTTTATTATATATTACATGGGATGTTGTAATGATTGCCTGACTTGCGACATTGCTTTCAATGCGGTTATGCCTCTAAGTCGTGCCTCGACACGTGGGAGCTATAGCTGCATCGAGGGCGTTTCAAGTTGGCATCAGAGAATCCCTCGAACTCCGTAAACCGCGCCAGATCTGAGATCTAATCCTCTAGGTTGACTTTTCATCCCCGTAACCCTAATTTTTATGCGATGTTTGACTGCTCGTATCTCCGCAACCGTAGATCCGTTTTAGGCGTATGATATATCAAAATCTTCGCCTCGACATGTTCATCATTTCTTTCCATTGCATCATTTGCATTTGAGGTCATCTTGATACCCAAAATGCTGTTAGAAGGAGGCTTCGTGAGTTAAATTGCAGATCCGTTAGTTCATCATGCACTTTTGTCATTTTTGCTATATTTAATCCGTGCATGATATGCCTGTGCCCCTTTGGGATGTATTGTGAAGCATTTTGTCTTCTTTCCAGAGGTTCCACCCATGCATTTTTAGGATGTGTGTGTTGTCTTGTGCAAGCTTGCGAAGAGAGGTACCTGAGATTGCAGATTTCAGGGACTTAGTGATTTTCACTAAGTCTGGGATATTTTAGTTCATGATGCCATATGTCCAGCTTGTTTCCTAGTGATCTGTGCCTCTTTTGAGGATGATCAGTAAGGGAGTTTTGATATTTATGACATGCTCTATCCATACATATCTTTGTTGGCATTTGTGGAGTGCTCTAGGTTGACTCAATCGAGCTCAACTTTTGCTTCGTTGTTAATCTTGGCAGATCGTCAACTTGTTTGCGATTTCGCCGATGCTACCGTTAGTGTTCCATGCATGCTATGCCTTCGTTCTTGCCATGTGTAGCTAGCACTTTGTGCCTTCTTGCTGGTTATATGCTTTCCTTGCCATGACGTGCACCGTAGTGAGAGCATCGAGCTCGTTTACATGCCTTCGTGAGTTAAATTTCAGCATGTCTCAGTTTTCACTAAGTCTGAAAACTGATTGTGTTCGAGCGATGTTCGTGAGCTCGGTAGAGTATTTTGTGAACCCTTTTGGCCCCAGGTCACTTTAGGTGTTTTATTAAGCTTGTTGAGTAGCTCCATGCCATGTTCTTACTTGTCATGTTCAGGTTTCCTATCTTGTTGTTTTGCTGCTCCGAAGAGAGCATCGTGATCTGAAATTTCAGACTAGTGTCAATTTCACTAAGTCTGAAATCTGTTTTGCATTTGCGTTTTGGCCATGCTTGTTTGAACCTCTTAATGGATGAATTTGCCTATGGCTCAGTGCTAGTGTTTTGTCAACCATCTTGTGTACGTCACTGCCATGTATTTTGTTTTCATGTTTGGTGGCTGTAGCATGTTCTTTTCGTTGCATTTAGATGCCTACTTGCTGTAAATCGCAGACCGGTGTCATCTTAAAACGCTTGCCATTTCTAAACCGTAACCCCGATTCCATTGATCTTTATATCGTTTTCAAGCGATTTCATCCCCTCTATCCAGTGGCACACTTGGTTTTCCAAGTTGATGCCAGGTTCATGCATTTCCTGTCATATCTTGCATTTTGCATCCCGCATCGCATCCCGCATGGCATATCGTCATTTCATCATATTGCTTGGTCTTGCCCGTGGTTGATTGTATCCTTGTTGCTTGTTTGTCTTGTTGGGTAGAGCCGGGAGACGAGTTCGCTACCAAGGAGCCCGTTGAGTTTGCTTGTGAGGATCCAGTCAACTCTGACAACGGTGCAGGCAAGATGATCATACCCTCGAAATCACTACTATCTTTGCTATGCTAGTTTGCTCGCTCTTTTGCTTTGCCACTGCTACGATGCCTACCTTTTGCTTGTCAGCCTCCCAATTGCCATGTTGAACCCCTAACCCGCCATTGTCCTAGCAAACCGTTGATTGGCTATGTTACCGCTTTGCTCAGCCCTTCTTATAGCGTTGTTAGCTGCAGGTGAAGATTGGAGCCGTTCCTCGTTGGAACATTTATTTACTTGTTGGGATATCATTATATTGCTATGTTATCTTAATGCATCTATATACTTGGTAAAGGGTGGAAGGCTCGGCCTCTCGCCTAGTGTTTTGTTCCACTCTTGCCGCCTTAGTTTCCGTCATATCGGTGTTATGTTCCCGAACTGTTGCGTCCCTTACGCGGTTGGGTTATAATGGGAACCCCTGGATAGTTCGCCTTGATTAAAGCTTTTCCAGCAATGCCCAACATTGGTTTTACCATTTGCCACCTTGCCTCTTTTCCCTTGGGTTTCCGGAGCCCGAGGGTCATCTTATTTTACCCCCCCGGGCCAGTGCTCTTCTGAGTGTTGGTCCACCTGTCAGCTACCGGTGGCTACCAGGGGCAACTCTAGGCTGGCCTACCCGTACCTAAGACAATCTGAGTGTGCCCTGAGAAAGAGATATGTGCAGCTCCTATCGGGATTTGTCGGCACATTCAGGCGGTGTTGCTGGTCTTGTTTTAACCTGTCGAAGTGTCTTGAGTTACCGAGATACCGAGTCTGATCGGAACGTCTTGGGAGGAGGTCTATTCCTTCGTTGACCATGAGAGCTTGTCATGGGCTAAGTTGGGACTCCCCTGCAGGGATTGATCTTTCGAAAGCCGTGCCCGCGGTTATGGGCAGATGGGAATTTGTTAATGTCCGGTTGTAGATGACTTGAACTAAACTTAATTAAAATGATTCAACCGTGTGTGTTACCGTGATGGCCCCTTCTCGGCGGAGTCCGGGAAGTGGACACGGTGTTGGAGTTATGCTTGCGCAGGATGTTCTTTTAGCTTCTCGCTCGTGCTTCGCCTTCTCTTCTCGCTCTCTTTTGCGTATAAGTTAGCCACCACATATGCTAGTCGCTTGCTGCAGCTCCACATATATTTGCCTTATCCATTCCTAGGAGCTTAAATAGTTTTGATCGCGTGGGTGTGAGATTGCTGAGTCCCTGTGGCTCACAGATACTACAACTCCAGATGCAGGTCCAGGTGATTCTGCTCCAGTTGACGATTACGAGCTCAAGTGGGAGTTCGACGAGGACTCTCAGCATTACTACGTGTCCTTTCCAGATGATCAGTAGTGGTGCCTAGTTGGGGTTATCGATTCAGGACCTTGTCGCATGTTGGGGGTCTTTTCTATTTTGGCGCCGTAGTCGGGCCATGAGTGCTTGTTTGATGGATGTTATTTATGTACTCTGATGTGACGTGGTGAGTGTAAGCCAACTATGTTATCTCCCCTTTTATTATATATTACATGGGATGTTGTAATGATTGCCTGACTTGCGACATTGCTTTCAATGCGGTTATGCCTCTAAGTCGTGCCTCGACACGTGGGAGCTATAGCTGCATCGAGGGCGTTTCAAGTTGGCATCAGAGAATCCCTCGAACTCCGTAAACCGCGCCAGATCTGAGATCTAATCCTCTAGGTTGACTTTTCATCCCCGTAACCCTAATTTTTATGCGATGTTTGACTGCTCGTATCTCCGCAACCGTAGATCCGTTTTAGGCGTATGATATATCAAAATCTTCGCCTCGACATGTTCATCATTTCTTTCCATTGCATCATTTGCATTTGAGGTCATCTTGATACCCAAAATGCTGTTAGAAGGAGGCTTCGTGAGTTAAATTGCAGATCCGTTAGTTCATCATGCACTTTTGTCATTTTTGCTATATTTAATCCGTGCATGATATGCCTGTGCCCCTTTGGGATGTATTGTGAAGCATTTTGTCTTCTTTCCAGAGGTTCCACCCATGCATTTTTAGGATGTGTGTGTTGTCTTGTGCAAGCTTGCGAAGAGAGGTACCTGAGATTGCAGATTTCAGGGACTTAGTGATTTTCACTAAGTCTGGGATATTTTAGTTCATGATGCCATATGTCCAGCTTGTTTCCTAGTGATCTGTGCCTCTTTTGAGGATGATCAGTAAGGGAGTTTTGATATTTATGACATGCTCTATCCATACATATCTTTGTTGGCATTTGTGGAGTGCTCTAGGTTGACTCAATCGAGCTCAACTTTTGCTTCGTTGTTAATCTTGGCAGATCGTCAACTTGTTTGCGATTTCGCCGATGCTACCGTTAGTGTTCCATGCATGCTATGCCTTCGTTCTTGCCATGTGTAGCTAGCACTTTGTGCCTTCTTGCTGGTTATATGCTTTCCTTGCCATGACGTGCACCGTAGTGAGAGCATCGAGCTCGTTTACATGCCTTCGTGAGTTAAATTTCAGCATGTCTCAGTTTTCACTAAGTCTGAAAACTGATTGTGTTCGAGCGATGTTCGTGAGCTCGGTAGAGTATTTTGTGAACCCTTTTGGCCCCAGGTCACTTTAGGTGTTTTATTAAGCTTGTTGAGTAGCTCCATGCCATGTTCTTACTTGTCATGTTCAGGTTTCCTATCTTGTTGTTTTGCTGCTCCGAAGAGAGCATCGTGATCTGAAATTTCAGACTAGTGTCAATTTCACTAAGTCTGAAATCTGTTTTGCATTTGCGTTTTGGCCATGCTTGTTTGAACCTCTTAATGGATGAATTTGCCTATGGCTCAGTGCTAGTGTTTTGTCAACCATCTTGTGTACGTCACTGCCATGTATTTTGTTTTCATGTTTGGTGGCTGTAGCATGTTCTTTTCGTTGCATTTAGATGCCTACTTGCTGTAAATCGCAGACCGGTGTCATCTTAAAACGCTTGCCATTTCTAAACCGTAACCCCGATTCCATTGATCTTTATATCGTTTTCAAGCGATTTCATCCCCTCTATCCAGTGGCACACTTGGTTTTCCAAGTTGATGCCAGGTTCATGCATTTCCTGTCATATCTTGCATTTTGCATCCCGCATCGCATCCCGCATGGCATATCGTCATTTCATCATATTGCTTGGTCTTGCCCGTGGTTGATTGTATCCTTGTTGCTTGTTTGTCTTGTTGGGTAGAGCCGGGAGACGAGTTCGCTACCAAGGAGCCCGTTGAGTTTGCTTGTGAGGATCCAGTCAACTCTGACAACGGTGCAGGCAAGATGATCATACCCTCGAAATCACTACTATCTTTGCTATGCTAGTTTGCTCGCTCTTTTGCTTTGCCACTGCTACGATGCCTACCTTTTGCTTGTCAGCCTCCCAATTGCCATGTTGAACCCCTAACCCGCCATTGTCCTAGCAAACCGTTGATTGGCTATGTTACCGCTTTGCTCAGCCCTTCTTATAGCGTTGTTAGCTGCAGGTGAAGATTGGAGCCGTTCCTCGTTGGAACATTTATTTACTTGTTGGGATATCATTATATTGCTATGTTATCTTAATGCATCTATATACTTGGTAAAGGGTGGAAGGCTCGGCCTCTCGCCTAGTGTTTTGTTCCACTCTTGCCGCCTTAGTTTCCGTCATATCGGTGTTATGTTCCCGAACTGTTGCGTCCCTTACGCGGTTGGGTTATAATGGGAACCCCTGGATAGTTCGCCTTGATTAAAGCTTTTCCAGCAATGCCCAACATTGGTTTTACCATTTGCCACCTTGCCTCTTTTCCCTTGGGTTTCCGGAGCCCGAGGGTCATCTTATTTTACCCCCCCGGGCCAGTGCTCTTCTGAGTGTTGGTCCACCTGTCAGCTACCGGTGGCTACCAGGGGCAACTCTAGGCTGGCCTACCCGTACCTAAGACAATCTGAGTGTGCCCTGAGAAAGAGATATGTGCAGCTCCTATCGGGATTTGTCGGCACATTCAGGCGGTGTTGCTGGTCTTGTTTTAACCTGTCGAAGTGTCTTGAGTTACCGAGATACCGAGTCTGATCGGAACGTCTTGGGAGGAGGTCTATTCCTTCGTTGACCATGAGAGCTTGTCATGGGCTAAGTTGGGACTCCCCTGCAGGGATTGATCTTTCGAAAGCCGTGCCCGCGGTTATGGGCAGATGGGAATTTGTTAATGTCCGGTTGTAGATGACTTGAACTAAACTTAATTAAAATGATTCAACCGTGTGTGTTACCGTGATGGCCCCTTCTCGGCGGAGTCCGGGAAGTGGACACGGTGTTGGAGTTATGCTTGCGCAGGATGTTCTTTTAGCTTCTCGCTCGTGCTTCACCTTCTCTTCTCGCTCTCTTTTGCGTATAAGTTAGCCACCACATATGCTAGTCGCTTGTTGCAGCTCCACATATATTTGCCTTATCCATTCCTAGGAGCTTAAATAGTTTTGATCGCGTGGGTGTGAGATTGCTGAGTCCCCGTGGCTCACAGATACTACAACTCCAGATGCAGGTCCAGGTGATTCTGCTCCAGTTGACGATTACGAGCTCAAGTGGGAGTTCGACGAGGACTCTCAGCGTTACTACGTGTCCTTTCCAGATGATCAGTAGTGGTGCCTAGTTGGGGTTATCGATTCAGGACCTTGTCGCATGTTGGGGGTCTTTTCTATTTTGGCGCCGTAGTCGGGCCATGAGTGCTTGTTTGATGGATGTTATTTATGTACTCTGATGTGACGTGGCGAGTGTAAGCCAACTATGTTATCTCCCCTTTTATTATATATTACATGGGATGTTGTAATGATTGCCTGACTTGCGACATTGCTTTCAATGCGGTTATGCCTCTAAGTCGTGCCTCGACACGTGGGAGCTATAGCCGCATCGAGGACCGTTTCAAGTCGGCCTAGTACTTCTCCGTGGGGTTGTGGTGTTCTTTTTGTGAAGAAGAAGGATGGATCGAGTCGACTTTGTGTTGATTACCGTCCAGTAAACAAGAAGACCATCAAGAACAAATACCCACTTCCCAACATCAATGAGCTGTTCGAACAACTCAAGGGTGCTCAAGTATTCTCCAAGCTTGTTCTCCGTATGGGTTTTCATCAGATTCGTATTCGTGAGCAAGATATTCCCAAGACGGCGTTCAGAACAAGCTTTGGTTCATATGAATACACCGTCATGTCTTTTGGTCTCGCCAACGCTCCTCCGACGTTCTCTCGCATGATGAACTTCATCTTCAACCCCTACACCAATGAATTCGTTCTGGTCTATCTCGACGACATTCTGGTTTTCTCGAAGAACAAGAAAGATCATGCCAAGCACTTGCGTTTGGTTCTTGACAAGCTCAGAGAACATCAGTTCTACGCCAAGTTCTCCAAGTGTGAATTTTGGCTCGATGAGGTTCTTTATCTTGGTCATATCATCTCCGCCAAGGGCATTTCCGTGAATCCTGAGAAGGTGTCTGCAATTGTGAATTGGGAACCTCCTCAGAATGTAAAGCAACTCCGCAGTTTCCTCGGTCTCGCAAGCTATTGCAGAAGATTCGTTGAAAACTTTTCTAAGATCGCCAAGCCTCTCTCAAATCTTCTTCAGAAGCACGTCAAGTACGTTTGGTCTCCGGAGTGTGATATTGCTTTCAACACTTTGAAAGAGAAATTGATCACTGCTCCAGTTCTGACTCCACCTGATGAAACCAAGCCGTACGAGGTCTTTTGTGATGCCTCTCTCCAAGGTCTCGGTGTTGTACTGATGCAAGAGAAGAAAGTTGTTGCTTATACCTCTCGCCAGTTGAAACCTAATGAGAAGAACTACCCCACTCATGATCTCGAGTTGGCGGCAGTTGTACACGCTTTGTTGACTTGGAGACATCTTCTATTGGGAAGGAAAGTGGATATTTTCACTGATCACAAGAGTCTCAAGTACATCTTCACTCAGCCTAATCTCAACCTCAGGCAGACTCGATGGGTCGAAATGATTCAAGAGTACAATCCGAGTATCGAGTATACTCCAGGCAAGGCTAATGTGATTGCTGATGCTTTGAGTAGAAAAGCATATTGCAACAGTCTGATTCTCAAGCCTTATCAACCCGAGCTTTGTGAAGCTTTACGCAAACTTAATCTGCAAGTTGTTCCTCAAGGTTTCCTCTCTAACCTTCAAGTCTCTCCTACCTTAGAAGACCAGATTCGCCAAGCCCAACTTCTTGATGCTATGGTGAAGAAGGTGAAGATTGGTATTGCAAAGAGTCAGTCCAAGTACAAGTGCTACCGACTTGATGACAAGGACACTCTCTTTTTCGAGGATCGAATTGTTGTGCCCAAAGGTGAACTCCGTAAGGTGATCATGAACGAGGCTCACAACTCTCTCCTCTCCATCCACCCTGGTAGTACGAAGATGTATCAGGACCTCAAGCAAGCTTATTGGTGGACTCGAATGAAGCGTGAGATCGCTCAATTCGTGAACGAATGTGATGTCTGCAGAAGAGTGAAGGCAGAACACCAAAGGCCAGCTGGTCTCCTCCAACCTCTTGCCATTCCAGAATGGAAGTTTGACCACATTGAAATGGACTTCGTGACTGGGTTTCCAAAGTCCAAGCGTGGCAATGATGCTATATTTGTCGTCATCGACAAGCTCACCAAAGTGGCTCATTTTCTGCCTATCAAAGAGTCAATCACTGCAGCTCAATTGGCGGAACTCTATACCTCTCGCATTGTCTCTCTGCACGGTATTCCTCAAGTGATATCTTCAGACCGTGGCAGCATCTTTACCTCCAAGTTTTGGGATTCTTTTCAGAAAGCCATGGGCACCAACATCCGCTTTAGCACAGCTTTCCATCCTCAAACAAGCGGTCAAGTCGAGCGTGTCAACCAAATTCTTGAAGATATGCTCAGGGCTTGTGTGATCTCCTTCGGCATGAAGTGGGAGGATTGTCTTCCTTATGCTGAATTCTCATACAACAACAGCTTTCAAGCAAGTTCGGGCAAGGCCCCCTTTGAAATTCTGTATGGCAGGAAGTGCCGTACCCCTCTCAACTGGTCTGAAACCGGTGAACGTCAGCTGCTGGGTAATGACTTAATCACAGAAGCAGAAGAGATGTGCAAAGTCATTCGTGATAACCTCAAAGCAGCCCAGTCCCGCCAGAAGTGCTACTATGATAGTAAGCACCGTGATCTGGTTTTCGAGATCGGAGATCATGTTTACCTCCGCGTCTCTCCCATGAAAGGTACTCGTCGCTTCGGTATCAAAGGGAAGCTTGCCCCTAGATACGTGGGACCTTTCAAGATTATCAGCAAGAGAGGCGACCTCGCCTATCAACTCGAGCTTCCTTCAAACTTTGCAAATGTTCATGATGTGTTCCATGTCTCTCAGCTTCGAAAGTGCTTCAAGACTCCTGACCGCACCGTCAACTTCGAGGACATTGAGCTCCAAGAAGATCTCTCCTATCGTGAGCACCCAGTTGCTATTCTCGAAGAGACTGAACGCAAGACTCGCAACAAGTCAATCAAATTTCTCAAAGTCAAGTGGTCACACCATTCCGACCGTGAAGCTACCTGGGAACGCGAGGATCACCTCCGTTCTGAGTACCCGGAGTTCTTTCAGTCCTAGATCTCGGGACGAGATCTTTTCGTAGTGGTGGAGTGTTGTAACGCCCCAGATGTAACTTTCCATATTTGTATCCAACTCTTGCCGTCTCCGGCGCTAAGTTATATTTATTTCTCGGGTTTGGGTCTTTGTCTCCGTGTGTTGTTTTCTTTTTCGTGCATCCCTTATCATGTCATCACGTGCATTGCATTTGCATACATGTTCATCTCATGCATTCGAGCATTTTCCCCGTTGTCCGTTTTGCATTCCGGCGTTTCGTTCTCCTCCGGTGGTCATTTCTACCTTTCTTTCTTGTGTGGGGTTTAAACATTTCCGGATTGGACCGAGTCTTGCCAAGCGGCCTTGGTTTACTACCGGTAGACTGCCTGTCAAGTTTCGGGTCATTTGGACTTCGTTTGATACTCCAACGGTTAACCGAGGGACCGAAAAGGCCTCGTGTGTGTTGCAGCCCAACACCCCCCAAATTTGGCCCAAAACCCACCAAACTCTGCTCCATGTCCTAGAGCGTTCGATCACGATCGTGTGGGCGAAAACCGCACCTCATTTGGACTCTCCTAGCTCCCTCTATGCCTATATATACACCCCTCCGTTTTCGGATCTCTCCCTCTCCCCGAAACCCTAAAAAAAAAAAGATTTCCTTCCTCCGCCGCCGACGGACGTGTCCGGATCGGACCGGACACCGTCCGCCCCGCCGCCGCCAGCCAACCGCGAGCCGCCAAGTGGCGCCTCGGGTCCCCAGTTCACCGCCGACGCCCGGGGCCCGCCAGGCCCACGAAGGGCCCTCCCCGGCCCGCAGTCTCCCCGCCGCCTCCTCCTACGTCCGCCGCCGCCACCTCCGGCGCCGGTGGCCGCCGCCGCCGCGGGCCGCCGCGCCCCCGACCGGAGTTCGTCGCCGCGTCGCCGCGGGCCGCCGCGCCCGACCCCGCTCCGCCCCGCTGCCATCTCCGGTGGTCGCGGCTCCGCCACCGCCCGGCGCCGCCGTCCCGGCCACCGGACGCCGCCCCGCCGGCCGTCGTCCCCGCCTTCGCCGGCGTCGCCTCGGGAGGCGCGCCCCGACCCGGCTGCTACAGTGCCCGAACCCTAGATCTGAGATCTAAACCGAGGGTTGACTTTTTCCCTCTCCCTCTAATTTTTATGCATTCTTTGACTGCTTGTATCTCCGCAACCGAAACTCCGTTTTGGGCATATAATATATCAAAATCTTCGTCTCGACATGTACATCATTTCATTCCATTGCATAATTTGCATTTGAGGTCATCTTGATACCCAAAATGCTGTGAGAAGGAGGCTTCGTGAGTTAAATTGCAGATCCGTTAGTTCATCTTGCACTTTTGTCATTTTTGCTATATTTAATTCGTGCATGATATGCCTGTGCCCCTTTGGGATGTATTGTGAAGCATTTTGTCTTCTTTCCAGAGGTGCCACCCATGCATTTTTAGGATGTGTGTGTTGTCTTGTGCAAGCTTGCGAAGAGAGGTACCTGAGATTGCAGATTTCAGGGACTTAGTGATTTTCACTAAGTCTGGGATATTTTAGTTCATGATGCCATATGTCCAGCTTGTTTCCTAGTGATCCGTGCCTCTTTTGAGGATGATCAGTAAGGGAGTTTTGATATTTATGTCATGCTCTATCCATCCATGTCTTTGTTGGCATTTGTGGAGTGCTCTAGGTTGACTCAATCGAGCTCAACTTTTGCTTCGTTGTTAATCTGGGCAGATCGTCAACTTGTTTGCGATTTCGCCGATGCTACCGTTAGTGTTCCATGCATGCTATGCCTTCGTTCTTGCCATGTGTAGCTAGCACTTTGTGCCTTCTTGCTGGTTATATGCTTTCCTTGCCATGACGTGCACCGTAGTGAGAGCATCGAGCTCGTTTACATGCCTTCGTGAGTTAAATTTCAGCATGTCTCAGTTTTCACTAAGTCTGAAAACTGATTGTGTTCGAGCGATGTTCGTGAGCTCGGTAGAGTATTTTGTGAACCCTTTTGGCCCCAGGTCACTTTGGGTGTTTTATTAAGCTTGTTGAGTAGCTCCATGCCATGTTCTTACTTGTCATGTTCAGGTTTTCTATCTTGTTGTTTTGCTGCTCCGAAGAGAGCATCGTGATCTGAAATTTCAGACTAGTGTCAATTTCACTAAGTCTGAAATCTGTTTTGCATTTGCGTTTTGGCCATGCTTGTTTGAACCTCTTAATGGATGAATTTGCCTATGGCTCAGTGCTAGTGTTTTTTCAACCATCTTGTGTACGTCACTGCCATGTATTTTGTTTTCATGTTTGGTGGATGTAGCATGTTCTTTTCGTTGCATTTAGATGCCTACTTGCTGTAAATCGCAGACCGGTGTCATATCTTAAAACGCTTGCCATTTCTAAACCGTAACCCCGATTCCATTGATCTTTATATCGTTTTCAAGCGATTTCATCCCCTCTATCCAGTGGCACACTTGGTTTTCCAAGTTGATGCCAGGTTCATGCATTTCCTGTCATATCTTGCATTTTGCATCCCACATCGCATCCCGCATGGCATATCGTCATTTCATCATATTGCTTGGTCTTGCCCGTGGTTGATTGTATCCTTGTTGCTTGTTTGTCTTGTTGGGTAGAGCCGGGAGACGAGTTCGCTACCAAGGAGCCCGTTGAGTTTGCTTGTGAGGATCCAGTCAACTCTGACAACGGTGCAGGCAAGATGATCATACCCTCGAAATCACTACTATCTTTGCTATGCTAGTTTGCTCGCTCTTTTGCTTTGCCACTGCTACGATGCCTACCTTTTGCTTGTCAGCCTCCCAATTGCCATGTTGAACCCCTAACCCGCCATTGTCCTAGCAAACCGTTGATTGGCTATGTTACCGCTTTGCTCAGCCCTTCTTATAGCGTTGTTAGCTGCAGGTGAAGATTGGAGCCGTTCCTCGTTGGAACATTTATTTACTTGTTGGGATATCATTATATTGCTATGTTATCTTAATGCATCTATATACTTGGTAAAGGGTGGAAGGCTCGGCCTCTCGCCTAGTGTTTTGTTCCACTCTTGCCGCCTTAGTTTCCGTCATATCGGTGTTATGTTCCCGGACTGTTGCGTCCCTTACGCGGTTGGGTTATAATGGGAACCCCTGGATAGTTCGCCTTGATTAAAGCTTTTCCAGCAATGCCCAACATTGGTTTTACCATTTTCCACCTAGCCTCTTTTCCCTTGGGTTTCCGGAGCCCGAGGGTCATCTTATTTTACCCCCCCCCCGGGCCAGTGCTCTTCTGAGTGTTGGTCCACCTGTCAGCTACTGGTGGCTACCAGGGGCAACTCTGGGCTGGCCTACCCGTACCTAAGACAATCTGAGTGTGCCCTGAGAAAGAGATATGTGCAGCTCCTATCGGGATTTGTCGGCACATTCGGGCGGTGTTGCTGGTCTTGTTTTAACCTGTCGAAGTGTCTTGAGTTACCGAGATACCGAGTCTGATCGGAACGTCTTGGGAGGAGGTCTATTCCTTCGTTGACCGTGAGAGCTTGTCATGGGCTAAGTTGGGACTCCCCTGCAGGGATTGATCTTTCGAAAGCCGTGCCCGCGGTTATGGGCAGATGGGAATTTGTTAATGTCCGGTTGTAGATGACTTGAACTAAACTTAATTAAAATGATTCAACCGTGTGTGTTACCGTGATGGCCCCTTCTCGGCGGAGTCCGGGAAGTGGACACGGTGTTGGAGTTATGCTTGCGCAGGATGTTCTTTTAGCTTCTCGCTCGTGCTTCGCCTTCTCTTCTCGCTCTCTTTTGCGTATAAGTTAGCCACCACATATGCTAGTCGCTTGCTGCAGCTCCACATATATTTGCCTTATCCATTCCTAGGAGCTTAAATAGTTTTGATCGCGTGGGTGTGAGATTGCTGAGTCCCTGTGGCTCACAGATACTACAACTCCAGATGCAGGTCCAGGTGATTCTGCTCCAGTTGACGATTACGAGCTCAAGTGGGAGTTCGACGAGGACTCTCAGCGTTACTACGTGTCCTTTCCAGATGATCAGTAGTGGTGCCTAGTTGGGGTTATCGATTCAGGACCTTGTCGCATGTTGGGGGTCTTTTCTATTTTGGCGCCGTAGTCGGGCCATGAGTGCTTGTTTGATGGATGTTATTTATGTACTCTGATGTGACGTGGCGAGTGTAAGCCAACTATGTTATCTCCCCTTTTATTATATATTACATGGGATGTTGTAATGATTGCCTGACTTGCGACATTGCTTTCAATGCGGTTATGCCTCTAAGTCGTGCCTCGACACGTGGGAGCTATAGCCGCATCGAGGGCGTTTCATCAAACTTGGAATGAAGTCTCTGAAGACTCTCAGCCAAAGCTTTTGACTGATCCATTTCTTCGCCCAACATATCATTGCTCTTACTAAGCATGTTTTGAACCTTTTATAAAGCTCTTTGTTGTTTAGTGGCAAGGGAAGCAAGTTTGACATAGCTGGGGCCAAATTCATCACCTAATTCATCATCACTAGTTTCAGAGAGGTAGCATTCAGTTACCTTAGCACCCCCTGCCATGAGGCATGGTGAATATGAAGACGATTCAGGTGGAAAGGTCATCTCTTTAAGAGACACCTTGTAGTCATCAAGCCAAGGATCATGACGATTAAGATGACCTTCATAGACCTCAGAAAGCTGGTCCCAGATTAGCTTCGCGTGATTGAGGTGCACGACGTTCCTGAACTGATTTTGGGACAGACAGGAGCAGATGACATCCTTTGCTGTGAGGTTCAGTAGAGTGTACTTGCGAATGTCATCAGCCTCCGCCATCTTGAATAGATCAGTAAGACCAATCTCAGTGACGGTCCACAGTTTGCTATCCATAGCCATGAGTCGCTTCTTCATCATGGCTTTCCACCGAGGATACTCATGACCGTCAAAGGTGGGGCAAGATACATTCCTCAATCCTGCAGTCGACATAGCTAAACTCCAGGTGGTTAAACCAAATCACGCAGAACAAGGGAGTACCTTGCTCTGATACCAATTGAAAGTGCTAGTTATCGACTAGAGGGGGGGTGAATAGGCGATTTTTATCAAAGTCTTCAAAACGTGGAAGTTTCGAAGACAAACAATAGAAATGACCTAATTGATATGCAGCGGAAGATAAACTACAACAAGCAAGCCATAGTCAAGTATGCAATAATGTGAACGTACAAAGACTAATAGCAGCTAGGTAGTAAGGATCAGGATGGAAGATAGTATGAAGCCAATCAACGATAGTAGTCAAGCAATGAAGTCAAACAGATAAGAAAAATAAGCAATGACTTCACGAAGAAAAACTCAAAGTAAAGGAGGGAAGGAATAGAACCAGTCACTTGTTGAAGACACAGGATTTGTTGGACCAGTTCCAGTTGCTGTGACAACTGTACGTCTGGTTAGGGAGGCTGAGATTCAACTCAGAAGACCGCGTCTTCACCTTATTCCCCTTGAGCTAAGGACACACAGTCCTCGCCCAATCACTCTGGTAAGTCTTCAAGGTAGACTTCCGAACCTTCACAGACTTCGTTCACCGGCAATCCACAATGACTCTTGGATGCTCAGAACGCGACGCCTAACCGGCTGGAGGATACACAGTCCTCAAGTGTAATAAGTCTTCAGGTCACACAGACAGAAAGACTTCAGTGATGCCTAACACTCTTTGGCTCTGGGTGTTTGGGCTTTGTCCTCGCAATGATTTCTCTCTCAAAGGCTTCGAGGTGGGTTGCTCTCAAAACGACAAAAGCCGTAAACTAACTTTGAGCAGCCACCAATTTATGGTGTAGGGGGTGGGCTATTTATAGCCACAAGGCAACCCGACCTGATATGTCCGAAATGACCCTGTGTCACTAAGGAACTGACACGTGTTCCAACGGTCAGATTTCAAACACACACGGCAACTTTACTTGGGCTACAAGCAAAGCTGACTCATCCAGCTCTAGATAATATTTGCTCTCATTGTCTTCGCTCGAAGACATAGGATTTGGGTTGAGCATCACTTCAGTCACTCTGACTTAGTTCACTTGGACCCCACTTTACAGTACGGTGGTTCCTATGACTCAACACAGAAGAAAAGGAAACAATGAAACAACTCAGTCTTCGCGCTCCATAGTCTTCACTCAATGTCTTCTCATGTCATAGTCTTCAATGTGAACCTCTTCACACACCACCATTGTCTTCAATGTCTTCATACATTTTTAGGGGTCATCTCCGGTAGGTAAACCGAATCAATGAGGGACACTACCTGCGTTATCCTGCAATTCTCACAAACGCATTAGTCCCTCAACCAACTTTGTCGTCAATACTCCAAAACCAACTAGGGGTGGCACTAGATGCACTTACAATTTTCGATGTTTTATATGCATTAATATGTTATTTCATATATTTTTGGGACTAACCTATTAACCTAGAGCCCAGTGTCAGTTTCTATTTCTTGCCAGTTTTAGAGTTTCGTAGAAAAGGAATACCAAATGTAGTCCAAATGCAATAAAACTTTCACGATGATCTTTCTTGGACCAGAAGCAAACCAGGATACTTGGAGATGAAGTCGGAGGAGCCATGAGGCGGCCACAAGGATGGAGAGCGCGTCCCCTGTCCTGTGGCCCCCTCATGTGTCTCCTAACCTAATTCTTTTGCCCATATATACTCTTATACCCCAAAACCATCACGGGGAGCCACGAAAAAAATTTCCACCGCCTCAACCTTCTGTACCCGTGAGATCCCATCTAGGGACCTTTTCTGGCGTCCTGCCGGAGGAGGATTCGATCATGGAGGGCTTCTACATCAACACCATTGCCCTTGTAATGAAGCGTGAGTAGTTTACCACAGACCTGCGGGTCCATAGCTAGTAGCTAGATGCCTTCTTCTCTATCTTCGATTCTCAATACCATGTTCTCCTTGATGTTTTTGGAGATCTATTCATTGTAATACTCTTTTGCAGTGTGTTTGCCGAGATCCGGTGAATTGTGGATTTATGATCAGATTATCTATGAGTATTATTTGAATCTTCTCTAAATTCTTTTATGCATGATTTGACATCTTTGCAAGTCTCTTCGAATTATCGGTTTAGTTTGGCCTACTAGACTGGCTGTTCTTGCAATGGGAGAAGTGCTTAGCTTTGGGTTCAATCTTGCGGTGTCCTCTCCTAGTGACAGTAGGGACAGCAAGGCATGTATTGTATTGTTGCCATCGAGGATAAAAAGATGGGGTTTTCATCATATTGCTTGAGTTAATTCCTCTACATCATGTCATCTTACTTAATGCGTTACTCCGTTCTTTATGAACTTAATACTCTAGATGCATGCTGGATAGTGGTGGATGTGTGGAGTGATAGGATAGATGCAGAATCGTTCCGGTGCAATTGGGTGCTAGTGTTTCTACAATTCCGAAATCTTTTATGTGATGTGCTTGGTCTTACCGATATTGAAGAATGTTCTCTAAATTTGCACTTGGCGGATTCTACCATTAAAAAGCCTGTGGGGAGAATTAATGATGTTCTTATTCTTGCAAATAGGAATTATGTGCCCATAGATTTTATTGTTCTTGATATTGATTGCAATCCATCTTGTCCAATTATACTTGGTAGGCCGTTTTTACGTACTATTGGTGCCGTGATTGCTATGAAAGATGGCAATATTAAATTTCAATTTCCACTAAGGAAGGGTATGGAACACTTCCCTGGAATAAGAATTAGGCCACCATATGAATCAATTATGAGGGCATCGTATGGATCTAGAACTAAAAATGACAAAACTTAGATCCTACGTGTTATGCCTAGCTAGGGGCGTAAAACGATAGCGCTCGTTGGGAGGCAACCCAACTTGCATCTTTTTGTTTTTTAATTTTCTTGCTGTTTTCAATAAAATACACAATTATGCCTCTGATTAGATGTGTTTTTGTGGTTTAAGTTAGTGTTTGTTCCAAGCAAGGCATTTGGGATGATTTGGGTGAGAGTTGATTTGATCTTGCTGAAAGACAGAAACTTTTGCGCTCACAAAATTATTTTTACTTTTTATCAGAAGAGTGATTTTGAGTTTTTATTTTTACAGAAGATTAATAAACAAATTATTCACGTCATCCTATTTTTTTTTAGAATTTTTGGAGTTACATAAGTATTCGAAGTAGTCAGATTGCTACAGACTATTTTGTTTTTGACAAATTTTGTTTTCTTTGTGTTGTGTGCTTGTTTTGATGATTCTATGGTTTTCTTTGAAGAGTTTTCACCATAGAAAAGTTGGAATACAATATATATAATGTAAAAATAAAATATGAATGGGTTTTCAACATTACTTATAGTAGTGGTTTGCTTTCTTATACTAACGGATCTCCGGAAGGTTTTGTTGAGTTTTGTGTGATTAAAGTTTTCAACTTTTGGGTGATCTTACGATGGATGAAGGAATAAGGATTAGCAATAGGCTAAGCTTGGAGATGCCTGAGGCACCCCAAGATAATATTCAAGAAGTAGCAAGCAATTAAGCTTGGGGATGCCCCCGAGTGGCATCCCCTCTTTCTTCTAACAACCATCTGTATATTACTTGGAACTATATTTTTATTCGTCACATATTATGAGTTTTGCTTGGAGCGTCTTGTATGATATGAGTCTTTGCTTGTTTTTCTTTGTGTTTTAAGTCTTGAATCCTTGTTGGACACACCTTTTTGAGAGAGCCAAAAGTTATGCTATGCTTTCTCCTATGCTTCACTTAAATTTTTAGAGCCTTGGAATTGCTCTAGTGCTTCACTTATATCTTTTTGAGCACGGTGTGCTTTGTTAGTTTTGAAGAAATTCTCTCATGCTTCACTTAGATTTATTTGAGAGTTAGTAAATTTTTTAAGAAATTCTCTCTTGCTTCACTTAGATTATTTTGAGATAAAGAAATATTATGCTCATGTTCTTCACTTATAATTGTTTGAGATTATCAAAAGCAACATATGAAAATAGTCCCAAAGTGATAGATATCCAAGGAGGATATAATAAAAACTTTCATGAAGATCATTGGACAAAATAAACTTGGTTCTTAGTAATTGTTTTGAGGTACGACGATATGATATGTGAGTCATGTTGATGAGTAATTATGCTTTAGTAAGAATATTGATGTTAAGGTTTGTGATTCCCTATGCAAGCATGAAAGTCAATAGTTATGCGATGAGATTTATATCCTACTTGTGGTGCATTATTCGGTGTTACTTATGCTTAATGATTGGGTACAAGATTTTTTGTTTCTTGGTTGGTCGCTTCCCAATCTTTTTGCTAGCCTTCATTTTGCACTAAGTATGATCACTACTTGTGCATCCAAAACCCTTGAAACCAGTTTTGCCATATGAGTCCACTATACCTATCTATATGCGGTATTTCTGCGCTGTTCTAAGCAAATTTGCATGTGCCATCTCTAATTTTCAAAATAAATTTCTCTTTTGTGTGCTCGTACCGCTCGCGAGGCGGTGAGGGGTGGCCAATATTTTCCATGCTAGATGTGTTATTCTCATGATGAGTGTTTATTCACTTGTCATTGCACCAGAGTACGACAAAGGTATTAGGGATGCCCAGTCATGAAATGAAAAAAAATGAATTTACTTTATGTTGTCAAATGATAAATTCCTTGGAAAGTGTTGGTATGGAGGGTACCCGTGGATACAGAAAAGCCATGGAAAGTGAAAGTAATGGTGGAAAAAGGAATAAACTTTATTTTCTATTTGGGAACCGCCTATGATGTATCTAGCATGCAAAATGTTGGGAGCTCTAAGTCGTTTTCGTTGGTGGGAAAAGTATGCCTCCCAAAATGTTTTTATCTCTCAATTTTCGCTTTGAGCTCTAGCACCTCTACAAATCCCTACTTCCCTCTGCAAAGGGCCTTTCTTTTACTTTATGCAATTTTTATTTTGAATTTGAGTCTCCAACTTCTCTAATAAAGCACCAACTAAGGGGCACTACGATCGTATTTGAGCATTGGGTGTAGCTAATATTCGATTGTGTTTCATGAATGGATCAATGGTTGAGCATAATGGGCTAGGAATAACTTGCTTTAGTGTTGATATTTTGAAAGACATGGTTGCTTGTTGGTATGCTTGAGTATTTAAGTCTTCATGTCAAAACTAGACTATTGCTTTGAACCATATAGAAGTCCAAATGTCCATGCTACAAAGAAAGAAAATGTGATGAACATGTTAGGCAGCATTCCACATAAAAAATTCTGTTTTTATCATTTACCTACTCGAGGACGTGCAGGAATTAAGCTTGGGGATGCTGATATGTCTCCAACGTATCTATAATTTTTGATTGTTCTATGCTGTTATATCATTCTTGGATGTTTTACAATCATTTTATAGTCATTTCATATCATTTTTTGGTACTAACCTATTGACATAGTGCCGAGTGCCAGTTGTTGTTTTCTTCTTGTTTTTTACATCGCAGGAAATCAATACCAAACGGAGTCCAAATGCAGCGAAACTTTTTGTGGATTTTTTTGGACCAGAAGGCATCCAGTGGGCCAAAGAAGTACCAGAGGGTCGTCCCATGGTGAGCACAAGACACCAGGCCGTGCCTGGAGGCCTAGGCGTGCTTTGGTGTGTTGTGCCCTCCATGGTGGCCTCCTGCACTGCCTCTTTTCTCTATAAATACCCCAATATTCCGGAAACCCTAGGGGAGTCGACAAAAATCAATTCCAACCGCCACAAGTTCCAGAAACACCAGATCCAATCTAGACACCATCTCGGAGGGGTTCATCATGTCCATTGGTGCCTCTTCGATGATGCGTGAGTAGTTCTTTGTAGACCCACGGGTCCGTAGTTAGTAGCTAGATGGCTTCCTCTCTCTCTCTATCTCTTGATTCTCAATACAATGGTCTCTTGGAGATTGATAACCCACAAGTGTAGGGGATCGCAACAGCTTTCGAGGGTATAGTATTCAACCCAAATTTATTGATTCGACACAAGGGGAGCCAAAGAATATTCTTGAGTATTAGCAGTTGAGTTGTCAATTCAACCACACCTGGATAACTTAGTATTTGCAGCAAAGTATTTAGCAGCAAATTAGTATGATAATAAAGGTAAAAATAGCAAAAGTAATGTTTTTGGGTTTTGTAGTGATTGTAACAATAGCAACGGAAAAGTAAATAAGCGAAGCACAAGATGTGAAAGATCGTAGGCATTGGATCAATGATGGATAATTATATCGGATGCGATTCCTCATGTAATAGCTATAACATAGGGTGACACAGAACTAGCTCCAATTCATCAATGTAATGTAGGCATGTATTCTGTATATAGTCATACGTGCTTATGGAAAAGAACTTGCATGACATATTTTGTCCTACGCTCCCGTGGAAGTGGGGTCCTAGTGGAAACTAAGGGATATTAAGGCCTCCTTTTAATAGAGAACCGAAACAAAGCATTAACACATAGTGAATACATGAACTCCTCAAACTACGGTCATCACCGAGAAGTATCCCGATTATTGTCACTTCGGGGTTGTCGGATCATAACACATGGTGACTATAGACTTGCAAGATAGGATCAAGAACACACATATATTCATGAAAACATAATAGGTTCAGATCTGAAATCATGGCACTCGGGCCCTAGTGACAAGCATTAAGCATAGCAAAGTCATAGCAACATCAATCTCAGAACATAGTGGATACTAGGGATCAAACCCTAACAAAACTAACTTGATTACATGGTAAATCTCATCCAACCCATCATTGTCCAGCATGCCTACGACAAAGTTACTCACGCACGGCGGTGAGCATCATGAAATTGGTGATGGAGGATGGTTGATGATGACGACGACGACGAATCCCCCTCTCCGGAGCCCCAAACAGACTCCAGATGAGCCCTCCCGAGAGAGATTAGGGCTTGGCGGTGGCTCTGTATCGTAAAACGCGATGAAACTTTCTCTCTGATTTTTTTCCTCCGCGAGACGGAATATATGGAGTTGGAGTTGAGGTCGGCGGAGCCTCAGGGGGCCCACGAGACAGGGGGCGTGCCCCCGGGGGGGGGGGTGGGCGTGCCCCCCACCCTCGTGGACAGGGTGTGGGGTCCCCGGTCTTGATTCTTTCGCCATTATTTTTTATATTTTCCAAAAAGTGCCTCCGTGGATTTTCAAGACATTCCGAGAACTTTTGTTTTCTACACATAAAACAACATCATGGCAGTTCTGTTGAAAACATCGTCAGTCCGGGTTAGTTTCATTCAAATCATGCAAGTTAGAGTCCAAAACAAGGGAAAAGTGTTTGGAAAAGTAGATACGTTGGAGACGTATCAGAGATCCATATGATGTAAGTATTTTTGCGGTGTGTTTGTTGGGATCCGATGGAACTTTGAGTTTATGATCAGATCTATGTTTTTATCCATGAAAGTTATTTGAGTCTTCTTTGTTCTCTTATATGCATGATTGCTTATAGCCTCATATTTCTTCTCCGATATTTGGGTTTTGTTGGCCAACTTGATCTATTTATCTTGCAATGGGAAGAGGTGCTTTGTGATGGGTTCGATCTTACGGTGCTTGATCCCAGTGACAGAAGGGGAAATGACACGTATGTATTGTTGCTATTAAGGATAACAAGATGGGGTCTATTTCTACATAAATAGATCTTGTCTACATCATGTTATCGTTCTTATTGCATTACTCCATTTTTCATGAACTTAATACACTAGATGCAGGCTGGATAGCGGTTGATGTGTGGAGTAATAGTAGTAGATGCAGGCAGGAGTCGGTCTACTAATCTTTGACGTGGTGCCTATATAATGATCATTGCCTAGATATCGTCATGATTATTTGAAGTTCTCTCAATTGCCCAACAGTAAATTTTTCCCACCGTTTGCTATTTTTCTTGAGAGAAGCCACTAGTGAAACCTACGGCCCCGGGGTCTCTTTTCATCATATTTGCCTTTGCGATCTATTTTTTGTTGCTTTTATTTTCAGATCTATTAAACCAAAAATACAAAAATACCTTGCTGCACTTTATTTATTCTGTGATCTATTTATCCTATCTATCACAACTTTATCACGTCTTCTTGCCAATTTGAGGCACCGTTACCCGAAAGGGATTGACAACCCCTTTAACACGTCGGGTTGCGAGTATTTGTTATTTGTGTGCAGGGGTTGTTTACGTTGTGTTGCTTGGTTCTCCTACTGGTTCGATAACCTTGGTATCATCACTGAGGGAAATACCTACCATCGTTGTGCCGCATCATCCCTTCCTCTTTGGGGAAATACCGACGTAGTTCAAGCAGGCATCACTCCTCGATGTTCTTGGAGATCTATTTGATGTAATACTCTTTTGCGGTGTGTTTGCTGAGATCCGATGAATTTTGGATTTATGATCAGATTATCTATGAATATTATTTGAATCTTCTCTGAATTCTTTTATGCATGATTTGATATCTTTGCAAGTCTCTTCGAATTATCGGTTTAGTTTGGCCTACTAGATTGGTTTTTCTTGCAATGGAAGAAGTGGTTAGATTTGGGTTCAATCTTGTGGTGTTCTTTCCCAGTGACAGTAGGGGCAGCAAGGTATGTATTGTATTGTTACCATCTAGGATAAAAAGATGGGGTTTTCATCATATTGCTTGAGTTAATTCCTCTACATCATGTCATCTTACTTAATGCGTTACTCCGTTCTTTATGAACTTAATACTCTAGATGCATGCTGCATAGCGGTTAATGTGTGGAGTAATAGTAGAAGATGCAGAATCGTTTCGGTCTACTTGACACAGACATGATGCCTATGTTCATGATCATTGCCTTAGATATCGTCATAATTATGCGCTCTTCTATCAATTGCTCGACAGTAGTTTGTTCACCCACCGTATTATTTGCTATCTTGAGAGAAGACACTAGTGAAACCTATGCCCCCCGGGTCTCTTTTCAATCATATAAGTTCTCTTTTCCATTATATAAGTTTCCGATCTACTATTTTGCAATCTTTTACTTTCTGATCTATAAACCAAAAATACCAAAAATATTTACTTACTGTTTATCTATCTCTATCAAATCTCACTTTTGCAAGTAACCGTGAAGAGATTGAAAACCCCTTTATCGCGTTGAATGCAAGTTTGTTTGATTGTTTGTGGAGGTATTCAGTGACTTGTGCGTTGTCTCCTACTGGATTGATACCATGGTTCTCAAACTGAGGGAAATACTTACTCTACTTTGCTACATCACCCTTTCCTCTTCAAGGGAGAAACCAACGCAAGCTCAAGAGGTAACACGCGTTTGGAGGAGTCGGGGAGGAGGCAGGCATGCAGGGAGGAGCTGGTGCGGCTCGGCTCCATGCCTAGCACGCAGCTGCTCCTACTGGCAGCAGCTTGAAGAAGCTCGCTGGAGCTAGTGGGCTGGGCCGACCAGGTATGCTACCTACTGGGCCGTCTAGGTAACCCAGGTAAGTCTTCCTTTTATTCTTCACTATTTCTGTTTTCTGTTTTGATTTGAATCTTGCCACTGTTTGAAATTCCAACAATTTCTAACCAGTGTCAAAAATCCTCTGAACATTTTTATGTTGCTAGATGGACTTTTCCAAAGCACACAAATTAATCCAGGGTTATTGAAATTATATCCTAGATATATCTATTGTTGTTATGAATTACCAAAACCACCCGGGGATTAGTTTGCACTTTCAATCTCCCAATTTTTGGTAATTGATGATAACATATAGATCAAAGCTTCGACAAATGATAATATGAATGACAAACATCGTCTCTTTGAGAAGTATGTGATAAGAAAGAGCTTCCCCCAAATTTGTGCATTATTTAAAATTTGTGTTTGAATGCAAATGCACAGTCGATTAGGATCATGGGTCACTCTTCCATGTCACATACATCTTGGGGGGGAGCTCAAAATGATAAGAATTAAGAATCATGCACTCATCACCAAAATATACAAGTGATTTATCATACTAAAATAATCATAGAGATAGACATCCAAGCACACATTGAGCATAGTATTATCAAACACATGATCACACAAGTATCTCACAAGCAGAACACAAATAGTAGCAAGGAATCAAACAACCAAAGGACCAAAGTAGCAAGAGTGGCAAATAAAACCAACAAAAAAACAAGAGTCTCTCTCTCTCTCTCAGCCTATGATCTATACACTTTCTCCCCCTTTGGCAACGTGTTACCAAAAAGTTCGAAAACTTATAGTGCTATATGGCACTCTAAGCACGATCTCTGGGAGCTCCTAAAGGGGTCTTCTGGCTTGTTGCTCTAGTGTGTGTAGATGGCGTGGAGAGGAGGGCATCTGCAAATGCTTCTGATGAAGTCAGTGGAGCTGGAGGAGTTGACACTGGAGGTACAACTATGGCAGTGGCTGCAGGTGCTGAAAGTGTAGTCCTGGAGTCTCTGGTAACTGGCACAACTGATGATCTTTGTGCCCTTGGCACTCTCTGGAATGTGTTTGTGGTTGGTCTGTCATCCATGTCCTCAGCATCCTCTTGTAGCTTCTCCAAAGTGGCCAGAATCGTGATGTCTACTATGGAACCTTCTTCTTGTAAACTCGTGTTAGGCCTCTGCTACCTCCTGAGCTTGCGTTGGTTTTCCCTTGAAGAGGAAAGGATGATGCAGCAAAGTAGCGTAAGTTTTTCCCTCACTTTTGAGAACCAAGGTATCAATCCAACAGGAGACAACGCACAAGTCACCGAATACCTGCAAAAACAATCAAGAACTTACAACCAACGTGATAAAGGGGTTGTCAATCCCTTCACGGTCACTCGCAAAAGTGAGACCAGATAGAGATAGATAAACGGTAAAGTAAATATTTTTGGTATTTTTGGTTTATAGATTGGAAAGTAAAGATTGCAAAATAGTAGATCGGAAACTAGCAAGATGTAAACGAGATTCAATAATATGGAAAAGAGACCCGGTGGCTATAGGTTTCACTAGTGGCTTCTCTCGAGATAGCATATCTTACAATGGGTGAACAAATTACTACCGAGCAATTGATAGAAAAGCGCATAATTATGATGACATCTAAGGCAATGATCATGAACATAGGCATCACATCCATGTCAAGTAGACCGACTCCTGCCTGCATCTACTACTATTACAACACACATCAACCGCTATCCGGCATGCATCTAGAGTATTAAGTTCATAAAGAATGGAATAACACATTAAGCAAGATGACATGATGTGGAGGAATTAACTCAAGCAATATGATGAAACCCCATCCTTTTATCATCGATGGCAACAATACAATACATGCCTTGCTGCCCCTACTGTCACTGGGAAAGGACACTGCAAGATTGAACCCATAGCTAAGCACTTCTCATATTTCAAGAAAGATCAATCTAGTAGGCCAAACTAAACCGATAATTCAAAGAGACTTGCAAAGATATAAAATCATGCATATAAGAATTTAGAGAAGAACCAAATAATATTCATAGATAATCTTGTTCATAAATCCACAATTCATCGGATCTCGGCAAACACATTGCAAAAATATATTACATTGAATAGATCTCCAAGAACATCGAGGAGAACATTGTATTGAGAATCAAAGAGAGAGAAGAAGCCATCTAGCTAATAACTATGGACCCGAAGGTGATCTGTGGTAAAATACTCACGCTTCATCAGAGAGGTAATGGTGTTGATGTAGAAGCCCTCCATGATTGAATCCCCCTCCGGCAGATCACCGGAAAAGGCCCCAAGATGGGATCTCATGGGTATAGAAGGTTGCGGTGGTGGAAAAGTGGTTTTGTGGCTCTCCCTGATGTTTTTAGGGTATAAGAGTATATATAGGCGAAGGAACTAGGTCAGTGGAGCTACGAGGGGCCCATGAGGGTGGGGGCGTGCCTACCCCCCTGGGCGCACCCTCCTACCTCGTGGCCGCCTCGTTGCCTCTCCAACTTCATATACAAGTCTTCTGGTTTGCTTTCGGTCCAAGAAAGATCATCGCGAAGGTTTCATTCTGTTTGGACTCCGTTTGGTATTCCTTTTCTGCAAAACTCTAAAATAGGCAAAAAAAAGAGAAACTGGCACTTGGCCCTCGGTTAATAGGTTAGTCCTAAAAATAATATAAAAGAGCATATTAAAGCCCATTAAACATCCAAAACAGATAATATAATAGCATGGAACAATAAAAAAATTATAGATACGTTGGAGACGTATCAAGCATCCCAAGCTTAATTCCTGCTCGTCCTCGAGTAGGAATATGATAAAAGCAAATTTTTTGATGTGCAATGCTACCTAACATGTTTATCAATGTAATTTTCTTTATTGTGGCATGAATGTTTAGATCCAAAACATTCAAGATAAAAAGTTAATATTGACATAAAAACAATAATACTTCAAGCATACTAACAAAGCAATCATGTCTTCTCAAAAGAACATGGCCAAAGAAAGCTATCCCTACAAAATCATATAGTCTAGCTATGCTCTATCTTCATCACACAAAATATTTAATCATGCACAACCCTGATGACAAGCCGAGCAATTGTTTCATACTTTTGATGTTCTCAAACTTTTTCAATCTTCACGCAATACATGAGCGTGAGCCATGGACTTAGAACTATAGGTGGAATAGAAGGGTGGTTGTGGAGAAGACAAAAAGGAGAAGATAGTCTCACATCAACTAGGCGTATCAACGAGCTATGGAGATGCCCATCAATAGATATCAATGTGAGTGAGTAGGGATTTCCATGCAACAGATGCACTAGAGCTATAAGTTTATGAAAGCTCAGCAAAAAAAACTAAGTGGGTGTGCATCCAACTTGCTTGCTCACGAAGACCTAGGGCACTTTGAGGAAGCCCATCATTGGAATATACAAGCCAAGTTCTATAATGAAAAATCCCCACTAGTATATGAAAGTGACAACATAGGAGACTCTCTATCATGAAGATCATGGTGCTACTTTGAAGCACAAGTGTGGAAAAAGGATAGTAGCATTGCCCCTTCTCTCTTTTTCTCTCATGTTTTTTTATTTGGGCCTTCTCTCTTTTTTATGGCCTCTTTTTTTCGTCCGGAGTCTCATCCCGACTTGTGGGGGAATCATAGTCTCCATCATCCTTTCCTCACTGGGACAATGCTCTAATAATGAAGATCATCACACTTTTATTTACTTACAACTCAATACTTAGAACAAAATATTACTCTATGTGAATGCCTTCGGCGGTGTACCGGGATGTGCAATGATTCAAGAGTGACATGTATGAGAAATTATGAACGGTGGCTTTGCCACAAATACAATGTCAACTACATGATCATGCAAAGCAATATGACAATGATGCAGCGTGTCATAATAAATGGAACGGTGGAAAGTTGCATGGAAATATATCTCGGAATGGCTATGGAAATGCCATAATAGGTAGGTATGGTGGCTGTTTTGAGGAAGATATATGGTAGGTGTATGGTATCAGCGAAAGTTGCACGACATAAGAGAGGCTAGCAATGGTGGAAGGGTGAGAGTGCGTATAATCCATGGACTCAACATTAGTCATAAATAACTCACATACTTATTGCAAAAATCTATTAGTTATCAAAATGAAGTACTACGCTCATGCTCGTAGGGGGATAGATTGGTAGAAAAAGACCATCGCTCGTCCCCGACCGCCACTCATAAGGAAGACAATCAATAAATAAATCATGCTCCAACTTCATCACATAACAGTTCACCATACGTGCATGCTACGGGAATCACAAACGTTAACACAAGTATCTCTCAAATTCACAACTACTCTACTAGCATGACTCTAATATCACCATCTTCATATCTCAAAACAATCATAAAGAATCAAACTTCTCATAGTATTCAACGCACTTTATATGAAAGTTTTTATTATACCCATCTTGGATGCCCATCATATTAGGACTAATTTTATAACCAAAGAAAATTACCATGCTGTTCTAAAAGACTCTCAAAATAATATAAGTGAAGCATGAGGGTTCAACAATTTCTATAAAATAAAACCACTGTCGTGCTCTAAAAAGATATAAGTGAAGCACTAGAGCAATATTGTCTAGCTCAAAAGATATAATTGAAGCACATAGAGTATTCTAATAAATCATGATTCATGCGTATCTCTCCCAAAAGGTGTGTACACCAAGGATGATTTTGGTAAACTAAAAATCAACGACTCAAATCATACAAGACGCTCCAAGCAAAACAGATATCATGTGGTGAATAAAATTATAGCCTCAAGTAAAGTTACCGATAGACGAAGACGAAAGAGAGGGGATGCCTTCTGGGGCATCCCCAAGCTTAGGCTTTTGATTGCCCTTGAATTTTTCCTTGGAGTGCCTTGGGAATCCCCAAGCTTAGGTTCTTGACACTCCTTATTCCAAAGTCCATCAAATCCTTACCCAAAACTTGAAAACTTCACAACACAAAACTTCAACAGAAAATCTCATGAACTCCGTTAGTATAAGAAAACAAATCAGCACTTCAAGGTACTGTAATGAACCTATTCTTTATTTATATTGGTGTTAAACCTACTATATTCCAACTTCTCTATGGTTCATACCCCCCGATACTACTCATAGATTCATCAAAATAAGCAAACAACAAACAAAACAAAGAATATGTCAAAAACAGAATAATCTGTAGTAATCTGCAACTTTCGAATACTACTGTAACTCCAAAAATTCTGAAATAAATTGGTGGACGTGAGGAATTTTTCTATTAGTCTTCTGCAAAAATAATCAACCTAAAAACACACTTCTGTAAAAAATGAAGCTATTCTCGTGAGTGCAAAAGTTTCTGTTTTTTACAGCAAAATCGCAAAGACTTCGCCCAAGTCTTCCCAAAGGTTCTACTTGGCACAAACACTAATTAAAATATAAAACCACATCTAACCAGAGGCTACATGAATTATTTATTACTAAACAGGAGCAAAAGTTAAAGAACAAAAATAAAATTGGGTTGCCTCCCAACAAGCGCTATCGTTTAACACCCTTAGCTAGGCATTGAGATCGATGATGCTCACATGAAAGACAAGAATTGAAGCGCAAAGAGAGCATCATGAAACACGTGACAAACACATCTAAGTCTAGCATACTTCCTATGCATAGGCATCTTATAGGCAAACAAATTATCATAGCAAGCAAAAACTAGCGTATGCAAGGAAGCGGAAAGAAACAATAGCAATCTCGACATAACAAGAGGTAATTTAGTAACATGAAATTTCTACAACCATATTTTCGTCCATCATAATAATTATATGTGGGTTCAGAAGCAAATTCAACAATATAGCTATCACATAAAATATTTTCAACACGATCCACATGCATGTGAAGTTGACACTCTTCCAAAATAGTGGGATTAACATTAACTAAAGTCATGACCTCTCCAAACCCACTTTTATCAAAAATTTCATAAGATTGAACATTCTCCAAATATGTGGGATCTAAAATTGACACTCTTCCAAACCCACTTTCAATAATATTGCAAACACTATTATCAATCTCATATTCATCATGGGGCTTAAATAAATTTTCGAGATCCTAAGAAGAATCACCCCAATCATGATCATTGCAACAAATAGTAGTCATAGCCAAACTAGCATAACCAAGCTTAGGGTTTTGCATATCATTAACACAATTGACATTAATGTAATTTATAATAATATCATTGCAATCATGCTTTTTATTCAAAGATCTATCATGAATCACTTCATAAAAGCACTTCATCATAATTTTCGGATTCATGGATTTCAAGCAAAACCTCATAAAGATAATCCAGTGTACTCAACTCACTAGCAATAGGTTCATCATAATTGTATCTCTTAAAAAGATTAGACAGTGGATGAGGATCCATAAACTTTTAGCAAGCAAAGATGCAAGCAAAAAGAAGGCACATTGTAACACAAGCGAACAAAAGATCGAACGGAAGAAGGGCGAAGAAAAAGGGTGAAGGTTTTAGAAAATCGTTTTAGAAGTGGGGGAGAGGAAAATGAGAGGCGAATGGCGAATAATGTAATGCAAGGGAGAAGAGTTTATGATGGGTACTTGGTATGGCTTGACTTGGCGTAGATCTCTGATACGTCTCCAACGTATCTATAATTTATGAAGCATTCATGCTATTATATCATCTGTTTTGGATGTTTATGGGCTTTACTAAGCACTTTTATATTATTTTTGGGACTAACCTATTAACCGGAGGCCCAACCCATATTGTTGTTTTCTTGCCTATTTCAGTGTTTCAAAGAAAAGGAATATCAAACGGAGTCCAAACGAAATGAAACCGTCAAGAGCGTGATTTTTGGAACGAACATGATTCAGGAGACATGGAGCTGAAGTCAGGGAAGCTTCGAGGAGGCCACGAGGCAGGGGGTGCGCCCACCCCGCCTGGGCGCACCCTTCACCCTCATGGGCCCCTCGTGGCTCCCCTAACCGACTTCTTTCGCCTATATAAGTCCATATACCCTAAAACCTTTGAGGAACACAATAGATCGGGAGTTCCGCCGCCGCAAGCCTCTGTAGCCACCAAAAACCTCTCAGGAGCCCTTTCCGGCACCCTGCCGAAGGGGGAACCCATCACCGGTGGCCATCTTCATCATCCCGGCGCTCTCCATGACGACGAGGGAGTAGTTCACCCTCGGGGCTGAGGGTATGTACCAGTAGCTATGTGTTTGATCTCTCTCTCCCGTGTTCTTGAGGTGATACGATCTTGATGTATCGCGAGCTTTGCTATTATAGTTGGATCTTATGATGTTTCTCCCCCTCTATTCTCTTGTAATGGACTGAGTTTTCCCTTTGAAGTTATCTTATCGGATTGAGTCTTTAAGGATTTGAGAACACTTGATGTATGTCTTGCCGTGCTTATCTGTGGTGACAATGGGATATTCACGTGATCTACTTGATGTATGTTTTGGTGATCAACTTGTGGGTTCAATGAACTTATGCATAGGGGTTGGCACATGTTTTCGTCTTGACTCTCCGGTAGAAACTTTGGGGCGCTCTTTGAAGTACTTTGTGTTGGTTGAATAGATGAATCTGAGATTGTGTGATGCATATTGTATAATCATGCCCACGGATACTTGAGGTGACATTGGAGTATCTAGGTGACATTAGGGTTTTGGTTGATTTGTGTCTTAAGGTGTTATTCTAGTACGAACTCTATGATAGATCGAATGGAAAGAATAGCTTCGTGTTATTTTACTACGGACTCTTGAATAGATCGAGCAGAAAGGATAACTTTGAGGTGGTTTCATACCCTACCATAATCTCTTCGTTTGTTCTCCGCTAGTAGTGACTTTGGAGTGACCCTTTGTTGCATGGTGAGGGATAGTTATATGATCCAAGTATGTTATTATTGTTGAGAGAACTTGCACTAGTGAAAGTATGAACCATCCATATTGCACTTATTTCACCATCTCTTCGCTGAACTAGTGCATCTATACAATTTACCATTGTATTGGGTGTGTTGGGGACACAAGAGACTCTTTGTTATTTGGTTGCAGGGTTGTTTGAGAGAGACCATCTTCATCCTATGCCTCCCATGGATTGATAAACCTTAGGTCATCCACTTGAGGGAAATTTGCCACTGTCCTACAAACCTCTGCACTTGGAGGCCCAACAACTTCTGCAAGGAGAAGGTTGCGCAGTAGATATCAAGCTCTTTTCTGGCGCCATTGCCGGGGAGGTGAGTGCTTGAAGGTATATCTTTAGATCTTGCAATCGAATCTTTTTGTTTCTTGTTTTAACACTAGTTTATTCTATGAAAGAAAACTACAAAAAATGGAATTGAGTTTGTCTCATACGCTTCATCTTTTTAATACCTTTCGTGAGAATGACGGAAAGGAAACTTGTGCTCAATTGCTAGAAGAAGAATGCATTAAAATGTTTGGTACTAGATCTTTGTATGATGAGCATGATTGCAATGTTGTTGGTATGAATTCCTTGAATATCTATGACGCTAATGATATGCAAAGCCACAAGCTTGGGGATGCTATGTTTGATGAAGATGATATGTTTAGTCCCCCAAGTTTTGATGAGAATATTTATTATGATGAAAGCATGCCTCCTATGTATGATGATTATATTGATGAAAGTGGGTTTGGAAGAGTGTCAACTTTAGGAAGTAATTATCCCACTATTTTGGAGGATGTTGAATATTATTGTGATAATTATGAAAGTAGATTTGGAGAGGTCATGACTTTATTTAGTGATGAATCCACTATTTCAGAAGAGGTTCCAATTGATTAGGAGAACAAAGTTGCTGTCTATGATGATTATTGTGATGACTTGTATGCTATTAAGAACAATGATAACCATGAAATTTGTCATCATGATTTTAGTTTTCATTTGGATTATGCCTCACATGATAATTATTTTGTTGAATTTTCTCCCACTACTATTCATGAGAAGAAATTTGCTTATGTGGAGAGTAGGAAATTTTCTATGCTTGTAGATCATGAAAAGAATGCTTTATGTGCTGGTTATATTGTTAAATTCATTCATGATGCTACTGAAAATTATTATGAGGGGGGAACATATGCTTGTAGGAATTGCAATAATGTCAAGTTTCCTCTCTATGTGTTGAAAATCTTGAAGCTATGCTTGTTTTACCTTCCGATGCTAGTTGATTATTGTTCCCATAAGTTGTTTGGTCACAAAATCCCTATGCATAGGAAGTGGGTTAGACTTAAATGTGCTAGTCATATGCTTCATGATGCTCCCGTTATGTTTCAATTATTATCTTTTATGTGAGCATCATTGTCATCATCATGCCTAGCTAGAAAGGCATTAAAGAAAAGCGCTTGTTGGGAGACAACCCAATATTTATCCTTATTATTTTTAAGTGTTCACATGATTATTCCACTGTACTAATCATGTTTTATAGCTTTTGTTTCAATAAAGTGGCAAGTAAGACCTTTAGGATAGCTTACGGTGATAGTTGTGTTGATCCTGCTGAAAATCAGAAACTTTTGCACCCAGTAAATTAGTTTTCATAATTCACAGAAACGTGCTTTTGTTATGATTCTTTTTGCTCTGGATTGGTACACAAATTTCTCAGGTTTTCCCAATTTGGTAGGATTTTGGAGTTCAAGAAGTTTACGTTTGATACAGATTACTACAGACTGTTCTGTTTTTGACAGATTCTGTTTTCTATGTGTTGTTTGCTTATTTTGATGAATCTATGAGTAGTATCGGAGGGTATGAACCATAGAGAAGTTGGAGTACAGTAGATATTACAAAAATATGAATCTAGAATGAGTTCATTACAGTACCTAAGTGGTGGTTTTATTTTCTTATACTAACGGAGCTTACGAGTTTTCTGTTAAGTTTTGTGTTGTGAAGTTTTCAAGTTTTGGGTAAAAGATTCGATGGACTATGGAATAAGGAGTGGCAAGAGCCTAAGATTGGGGATGCCCAAGGCACCCCAAGGTAATATTCAAGGACAACCAAGAGCCTAAGCTTGGGGATGCCCCGGAAGGCATCCCCTCTTTCGTCTTCGTCTATCGGTAACTTTACTTGGAGCTATATTTTTATTCACCACATGATATGTGTTTTGCTTGGAGTGTCATTTCCTTTTGTTCGTATTTGCTTTCTGTTATTTCGAATAATGTTTTGCATCTATATTTTAAATAAAAATGTCAAGGATAGCCTTTACCATCCTTATTTTGCAAGTATACATGTTGCTGTTTGAAAACAGAAAGTTTACCGCTGTTGCAAAAATTACCTAGAAAATTCAGAGAATGATACAATGTTGAAACTTTTTGCATACTGATCTCTGATAAATCTAATACAGTTTAGTATTTTTCTCATAATTTTTGGAGTTAGGGAAGTATGATGAATCTTGCATTCTTTACAGACTATACTGTTTTGGCAGATTGCTGTTATGTTTGCATTGTTTGCATATGTTTGCTTGTTTAATGATTCTATTTGAGGATAGGAGTATTAAATATGCAGAGACATTTAGTATGCAATGTTGAATAATATTTTTAGTGATTTGTTACAGTAGAAAATGATAAGGTTTTTGCATTGGTTTATACTAACTTATCTCACGAGTTCTTGTTGAGTTTGTTGTGGATGAAGTTTTTGAGATTTAGGAAACCGAGATATAAAAGGAATTAAGGAGACAAAAAAGTTCAAGCTTGGGGATGCCCAAGGCACCCCAAGATAATGTTTCAAGAAGTCTCAAGCATCTAAGCTTGGGGATGCCCCGGTAGGCATCCCACCTTTCTTCTTCAACAATTATCGGTTAGTATCGGTTGAACCTAAGTTTTTGCTTCTTCACATGAGTTGTGCTATCCTTGCAATGCCATTTTGTTTTGCTTTGCTTGCTGTATGAATGAAATACGAAGATATGAAATTCTTAAATATTAGAGAGTCTTCACATAGCTACATAATTATTTAACTACTCATTGATCTTCACTTATATCTTTTTGGAGTAGTTTGTCGTTTACTCGTGTGCTTCACTTGTATTCTATGAGTAAATGGTTGAATGAGTTGAATGTCATAAATCTGAAATTATATATGTTTCATATGCTTACCCCAGAGTAATGACTTCACATCTAAGAAGTAGAGGTAGTAAATTTATTGAAGGTTAGCAAGCATTGTATTGGTCACTTGAACAATTCATGAAAGAATATTGAAGGAAGAGAGATTTCACATATAAATATACTATCTTAGACATCCTCTATGATTGTGAGCCCCATTAATTATTTTCAAACCTGAGCAAATTAGTTGAAGTTGGGCAAGGAAGACAACGTAATGAGTTATGCTTGGGTGTATTTGTATAGAAGTTATATTGTTATAGATCCTACAACATGTGGTGCTTGCTTTTTAGAATCCTTTGCTAGCCAAAACATCTGTACTAAGCGGGAATACTGCTTGTGCATACAAATTCCTTGAACCAAGTTTCTTCCATGAGTGTCCACGATACCTACCTATATGCGGTATTTACCTACCGTTCCAAGTAATTTTGCATGTGCCAAACTCTAAACCTTCAAATAATAATCTGTTTTGTATGCCTGAATCGCTCAAGTAGCGACTAGGGGCTATCAGTATCTTCCATGCTAGGTGGGTTATTCTCACAATGAGTGGACTCCGCTCATCATTCACGAGAAAAATGGTTGGTAACTGGTATGCCCAGTCCCATGATCAAAAGATCAAAATCAAATCAAAAATAATTGCAAACAAAACTCCCCCAGGATTGATGTTAGTTGGAGGCACCCGTTGTTTCGGGCAAGCCATGGATTGATGATTGTTGGTGGAGGGGGAGTAAAAGCTTTACCATTTTACTTGGGAACCGCCTATAATGTATGTAGTATGGAAGATATTGGGAACTCTTGGTTGTTATGTTGACAATGAAAGCATACCTCTCAAAATTATTTTCATCTTTATTTCAAAATCGAGCTCTGACACCTCTACAAATCCCTGCTTCCCTCTGTGAAGGGCCTATCTTTTAATTTTATGCAAGAGTCAGTAGTATTCCTTCTCATTCCTGCCTGCTCTTTAGTTGGTAAGCATCGTGTGTTGGGGAAAGATCTAAGCATATATGGCCATGCAAATATATTTGATCATGAATTATTATTGTTGAGAATTATCTATATGATAAGTGAGTTGGGAGGCGAAACACTAAGCCCCTATCTTTCTCTGTGTTCGATGGATGCTATTTGTTCTAAAAATATGCTTTGAGTGGTAGCAATCATGGAAGACTATATGATAGTTGAGTATGTTGAGTTTGCTAAATCAAAGCTCTCACATAGACCCTTCCTAAAAATAAGATGAATTGTAATTGTTTGATGACTGAGAATGAAGTTTGCTAGTTTTCAAGAAAGTTTATGGTCTATGATTTCACATGTGAATAGCTTGTTACTTGATCTTGAAAAAGTTTTATGAGATGAGCTACTATTATGACATATAATGATGCTAGAAAAGGTGATTGAAATCATCATTGATCAAACTTGTGCACCTACTAGCATTCACACTTCATAAATTATTTCTTTTACCATTTACCTACTCGAGGACGAGCAGGAATTAAGCTTGGGTATGTTGATACGTCTCCAACGTATCTATAATTTATGAAGCATTCATGCTATTATATTATCTGTTTTGGATGTTTATGGGCTTTACTAAGGACTTTATATTATTTTTGGGACTAACCTATTAACCGGAGGCCCAGCCCATATTGCTGTTTTTCTTGCCTATTTCAGTGTTTCAAAGAAAAGGAATATCAAACGGAGTCCAAACGGAATGAAACCTTCAGGAGTGTGATTTTTGGAACGAACGTGATTCAAGAGACGTGGAGCTGAAGTCAGGGAAGCTTCGAGGAGGCCACAAGGCAGGGGGTGCACCCACCCCCTGGGCGCGCCCTCCACCCTCGTGGGCCCCTTGTGGCTCCCCTGACTGACTTCTTTCGCCTATATAAGTCCATATACCCTAAAACCTTCGAGGAACACAATAGATCGGGAGTTCCACCACCACAAGCCTCTGTAGCCACCAAAAACCTCTCGGGAGCCCTTTCCGGCACCCTGCCGGAGGGGGAACACATCACCGGTGGCCATCTTCATCATCCCGACGCTCTCCATGACGAGGAGGGAGTAGTTCACCCTCGGGGCTGAGGGTATGTACCAGTAGCTATGTGTTTGATCTCTCTCTCCCGTGTTCTTGAGGTGATACGATCTTGATTTATCGCGAGCTTTGCTATTATAGTTGGATCTTATGATGTTTCTCCCCCTCTACTCTCTTGTAATGGATTGAGTTTTCCCTTTGAAGTTATCTTATCGGATTGAGTCTTTAAGGATTTGAGAACACTTGATGTATGTCTTGCCGTGCTTATCTGTGGTGACAATGGGATATTCACGTGATCTACTTGATGTATGTTTTGGTGATCAACTTGCGGGTTCAATGAACTTATGCATAGGGGTTGGCACACGTTTTCGTCTTGACTCTCTGGTAGAAACTTTTGGGGCACTCTTTGAAGGACTTTGTGTTGGTTGAATAGATGAATCTGAGATTGTGTGATGCATATCGTATAATCATGCCCACGGATACTTGAGGTGACATTGGAGTATCTAGGTGACATTTGGGTTTTGGTTGATTTGTGTCTTAAGGTGTTATTCTAGTATGAACTCTATAATAGATCGAACGGAAAGAATAGCTTCGTGTTATTTTACTGCGGACTCTTGAATAGATCGAGCAGAAAGGATAACTTTGAGGTGGTTTCATATCCTACCATAATCTCTTCGTTTGTTCTCCGCTATTAGTGACTTTGGAGTGACTCTTTGTTGCATGGTGAGGGATAGTTATATGATCCAAGTATGTTATTATTGTTGAGAGAACTTGCACTAGTGAAAGTATGAACCTTAGGCCTTGTTTCCTACCATTGCAATACCGTTTACGCTCACTTTTACCACTTGATGCCTTGCTGTTTTTATATTTTCAGATTACAAATACTTATATCTACCATCCATATTGCACTTGTATCACCATCTCTTCGCTGAACTAGTGCACCTATACAATTTACCATTGTATTGGGTGTGTTGGGGACACAAGAGACTCTTTGTCATTTTGTTGCAGGGTTGTTTGAGAGAGACCATCTTCATCCTATGCCTCCCACGGATTGATAAACCTTAGGTCATCCACTTGAGGGAATTTGCTACTGTCCTACAAACCTCTGCACTTGGAGGCCCAACAACGTCTACAAGGAGAAGGTTGCGTAGTAGACATCAATCTCCCCGGCAACGGCGCCAAAAATCCTTCTTGCTACCTCTTGAGCTTGCATTGGTTTTCCCTTGAAGAGGAAAGGGTGATGCAGCAAAGTAGCGTAAGTATTTCCCTCAGTTTTGACAACTAAAGTATCAATCCAGTAGGAGATGACGCACAAGTCACCGAATACCTGCACAAAAAATCAAGAACTTGCAACCAACGCAATAAAAGGGGTTGTCAATCCCTTCACGGTCACTCGAAAAAGTGAGATCTGATAGAGATAGATAAACGGTAAAGTGAATATTTTTGGTATTTTTGGTTTATAGATTGGAAAGTAAAGATTGCAAAATAGTAGATCAGAAACTAGCAAGATGTAAACGAGATTCAATAATATGGAAAAGAGACCTGGGGGCCATAGGTTTCACTAGTGGCGTCTCTTGAGATAGCATATATTACGGTGGGTGAACAAATTACTGCCGAGCAATTGATGGAAAAGCGCAAAATTATGATGACATTTAAGGCAATGATCATGAACATAGGCATCACGTGTGTGTGAAGTAGACCAGCTGCTGCCCGCATCTACTACTATTACTCCACACATCGACTGCTGTCCAACATGCATCTAGAGTATTAAGTTCATAAAGAACGGAGTAGCGCATTAAGCAAGGTGACATGATGTAGAGGAATTAACTCAAGCAATATGATGAAAAACCCATCTTTTTATCCTCGATGGCAACAATACAATACGTGCCTTGCCGCCCCTACTATCACTGGGAAAGGACACCGCAAGATTGAACCCAAAGCTAAGCACTTCTCCTATTGCAAGAAAGATCAATATAGGCCAAACTAAACCGATAATTCGAAGAGACTTGCAAAGATATCAAATCATGCATATAAGAATTCAGAGAAGAACCAAATAATATTCATAGATAATCTTGTTCATAAATCCACAATTCATCGGATCTCGGCAAACACACCGCAAAAGAATATTACATCGAATAGATCTCCAAGAACATCAATGAGAACTTTTATTGAGAATCAAAGAGAGAGAAGAAACCATGTAGCTAATAACTATGGACCCGAAGGTCTGTGGTAAACTACTCACGCTTCATCGGAGAGGTAGTGGTGTTGATATTGAAGCCCTCCGTGGTCGAATACCCCTTCGGCAGATCGCCGGAAAAGGCCTCAAGATAGGATGTCATGGGTACAGAAGGTTGCGGCGGTGGAAAAGTGGTTTCGTGGCTCCCTCTGATGTTTTTAGGGTATAAGAGTATATATAGGTGAAGGAACTAGGTCGGTGGAGCTACGAGGGGCCCATGAGGGTGGGGGCACACTCTCCTGCCTCGTGGCCGCCTCGTTGCCTCTCCGACTTCATCTCCAAGTCTTCTGGTTTGCTTTCGGTCCAAGAAATATCATCACGAAGGTTTCATTCCGTTTGGACTTCGTTCGGTATTCCTATTCTGCAAAACTCTAAAATAGGCAAAAAAAAGAGAAACTAATACTGGGCCCTCGATTAATAGGTTAGTCCCAAAAATAATAAAAAAGAGCATATTAAAGCCCATTAAACATCCAAAACAGATAATATAATAGCATGGAACAATAAAAAATTATAGATACGTTGGAGACGTATCAGCCTTAAAGCGCAGAGTTTTGTAGGACAGTAGCAAATTTCCCTCAAGTGGATGACCTAAGGTTTATCAATCCGTGGGCGGCGTAGGATGAAGATGGTCTCTCTCAAACAACCCTGAAACCAAAAAACAAAGAGTCTCTTGTGTCCCCAACACACCCAATGCAATGGTAAATTGTATACGTGCACTAGTTCGGCGAAGAGATGGTGATACAAGTGCAATATGGATGGTAGATATAGGTTTTTGTAATCTGAAAATATAAAAACAACAAGGTAGCAAGTAACAAAAGTGAGCGAAAACGGTATTGCAATGCTTTGAAACGAGGCCTAGGGTTCATACTTTCACTAGTCCAAGTTCTCTCAACAATGATAACATAATTAGATCATATAACAATCCCTCAACGTGCAACAAAGAGTCACTCCAAAGTCACTAATAGCAGAGCACAAACGAAATATTATTGTAGGGTACGAAACCACCTCAAAGATATTCTTTCCGATCAATCCATTGGGCTATTCACATAAGTGTCACAAACAACCCTAGAGTTCGTAGTAAAATAACACCTTAAGACACACATCAACCAAAACCATAATGTCACCTAGATACTCCAATGTCACCACAAGTATCCGCGGGTTTGATTATACGATATGCATCACACAATCTCAGATTCATCTATTCAAACCACCACAAAGAACTTCAAAGAGTGCCCCAAAGTTTCTACCGGAGAGTCAAGACAAAAACGTGTGCCAACCCCTATGCATAAGTTCACAAGGTCACAGAACCCGCTAGTTGATCACCAAAACATACATCAACTGGATCACATGAATATCCCATTGTCACCACGGATAAGCACATGCAAGACATACATCAAGTGTTATCAAATCCTTAAAGACTCAATCCGATAAGATAACTTCAAAGGGAAAAATGAATCCATTATAAGAAGGTAGAGGGGGAGAAACATCATAAGATCCAACTATAATAGCAAAGCTCGCGGTATATCAAGATCGTGCCAAATCAAGAACATGAGAGAGAGAGAGAGAGATCAAACACATAGCTACTGGTACATACCCTCAGCCTCGAGGGTGAACTACTCCCTCCTCGTCATGGAGAGTGTCGGAATGATGAAGACAACCACCGGTGATGATTCCCTCCCCCGGCAGGGTGCAGGAACAGGGTCCCGATTGGTTTTTGGTGGCTACAGAGGCTTCCAGCGGCGGAACTCCCGATCCTGGTTTCTTTTCGGAGGTTTATGTATTTATAGAAATTTTTGGCGTCAGTTTCACGTTAGGGGGGTTCCCCGAGTCAGCGACGAGGTAGGGGGAGCACCTAGGGGGTAGGGCGCGCCCTCCACCCTCGTGGTTGACTCGGGACTCTTCTGGCCCAACTCTTTTGCTTTGGGGGCTTCTTCTGGTCCATAAAAAATGACCGTAAATTTTTAGCTCGTTTGGACTCCGTTTGATATTCCTTTTCTGTAAAACTCAAAAACAAGGAAAAACAGAAACTGGCACTGTGCTCTAGGTTAATAGGTTAGTCCCAAAAAACACATAAAATAGCATATAAATTTATATAAAACATCCAAGATGGATGATATAATAGCATGGAACAATCAAAATTATAGATACGTTGGAGACGTATCATGCATCCCCAAGCTTTATTCTTGCTCGTCCTCGAGTAGGTAAATGATAAAAACAGAATTTTTGATGTGGAATATCCATGTAATTTTCTTTATTGTGGCAAGAATATTCAGACCCATAAGATTCAAAACAAAAGTTCAATATTGACATAAAAACAACAATACTTCAAGCATACTAATAAAGCAATCATGTCTTATCAAAATAACATGGCCAAAGAAAGTTATCCCTACAAAATCATATAGTCTGGCTATGTCCGTCTTCATCACACAAAATACTCAAATCATGCACAAACCTGATGACAAGCCAAGCAATTGTTTCATACTTTTGATGTTCTCAAACTTTTTCAACTTTCACGCAACCTAAGCGTGAGCCATGGACATAACACTATGGGTGGAATAGAATATGGTAGTTGTGGAGAAGACAAAAAGAAGGTAATAGTATCACATCAACTAGGCGTATCAACAGGCTGTGGAGATGCCCATCAATAGATATCAATGTGAGTGAGTAGGGATTGCCATGCAGCAGATGCACTAGAGCTATAAGTTTATGAAAGCTCAAAGAGAAATTAAGTGGGTGTGCATCTAACTTGCTTGCTCATGGAGACCTAGGGCATTTGAGGAAGCCCATCGTTGGAATATACAAGCCAAGTTCTATAATGAAAATTTCCCTCTAGTATATGAAAGTGACAAAATAAGAGACTCTCTATCATGAAGATCATGGTGCTACTTTGAAGCACAAGTGTGGTAAAAGGATAGTAGCAGTGCCCCTTCTCTCTTTTCTCTCTCATTTTTTTTTGTTTTTTTGGCCTTCTCTTTTTTTGGCCTCTTTATTATTATTATTATTTTTTTTCCAGAGTCTCATCCTGACTTGTGGGGGAATCATGGTCTCCATCATCCTTTACTCACTAGGACAATGCTCTAATAATGAATATCATCACACTTTTATTTACTTACAACTCAAGAATTACAACTTGATACTTAGAACAAAATATGACTCTATATGAATGCCTCCGATATCGGGATGTGCAATGAATCAAGAGTGACATGTATGAAAGAATTATGAAATGTGGATTTACCACAAAGACGATGTCAACTACATGATCATGCAAAGAAATATGACAATGATGAAGCGTGTCATAATAAACGGAACAGTTGAAAGTTGCATGGCAATATATCTCAGAATGGCTATGGAAATGCCATAATAGGTAGGTATGGTGGCTGTTTTGAGGAAGGTATATGGTGTGTGTATGGTACCGACAAAAGTTGTGTGGCACAAGAGAGGCTAGCAATGGTGGAAGGGTAAGAGTGCGTATAATCCATGGACTCAACATTAGTCATAAAGAACTCACATACTTATTGCAAAAATCTATTAGTTATCGAAACAAAGTACTACATGCATGCTCCTAGGGGAAGGGTTGGTAGGAGTTAACCATCGCGCAATCCCGATCTCCATACAAAGGATGACAATCGATAAATCCCTCATGCTCCAACTTCGTTAGATAATGGTTCACCATACATGCATGCTACGGGAATCACAAACCTCAACACAAGTATTTATCAAATTCACAATTACTCCACTAGCATGACCCTAATATCACCATCTTCATAGCTCAAAACAATCATAAAGTATCAAACTTCTCATAGTATTTAATGCACTTTATATGAAAGTTTTTATTATATCCCCCTTGGATGCCTATCATATTAGGACTAAATTTATAACCAAAGCAAATTACCATGCTGTTTCAAGACTCCCAAAATAATATAAGTGAAGCATGAGAGTTCATCAATTTCTTCAAAATAAAACCACTGTCGTGCTCTAAAAGGATATAAGTGAAGCACTAGAGCAAATGACAAACTACTCCGAAAGATATAAGTGAAGATCGATGAGTAGTCGAATATTTATGTAACTATGTGAAGATTCTCTAACATTTAATAATTTCAGATCTTGGGATATTATTCAAACAGCAAGCAAGACAAAATAAAATGACATTGCAAGAATAGCACATATCATCTGAAGAAGCAAAAACTTAGGTTTAACCAAAACTGGCCGATAGTTGTTGAAGAAGAAAGGTGGGATGCCAACCGGGGCATCCCCAAGCTTAGATGCTTGAGACTTCTTGAAATATTAATTAGGGATGCCTTGGGCATCCCCAATCTTGAGCTTTTGTGTCTTCTTAATTCCTTTTATATCACGGTTTCCCTAAATCTCAAAAACTTCATCCACACAAAACTCAACAAGAACTCATGAGCTAAGTTACTATAAATCAACGCAATAACCTTATCATTCTCTACTATAGCAAATCACTAAAATTATTATTTGATATTTCCTACTAAATGCCTCTGCATATTTAACACTCCTATCCTCAAATAGAATCATTAAACAAGCAAACATATGCAATCAATGCAAACATAACAGCAATCTGTCTAAACAGGACAGTCTGTAAAGAATGCAAGAGGAATCATACTTCCCTAACTCCAAAAAATTCTGAAAAATTACCACACTGTAGAAAATTTGTTGTTACTCATCATTTCAAAATTTCAAGACTTATCATGTTCTGACTATTCACCAATATTCAAAACATAACAACAAACTTTCTGTTTTTGAAACAGGAACGTATAGACTTGTAAAATATGCATGGTAAAGGCTATACTTGACTTTTTATTGAACTAAAAGATATAAAACATGTCTCTGAATAGTAGCAAGCAAATAAAAACAAAATAAAATGACGCCCCAAGCAAAACACATATCATGTTGTGAATAAAAATATAGCTCCAAGTAAAGTTACCAATGAATGAAGACGAAAGAGGCCACGCCATCCGGGGCATCCCCAAGCTTAGTTGCTTGGTTGTCCTTGAATATTACCTTGGGGTTCCATGGGAATCCCCAAGCTTAGGATCTTGCCGCTCCTTGTTCCTTAGTCCATCGAAACTTCACCCAAAACTTGAAAACTTCATAACACAAAACTCAACAGAAAATCTTATGAGATCCGTTAGTATAAGAAAATAAATCACCACTTAGGTACTATTGTGAACTCATTCTAAATTCATATTGGTGTTATATCTACTGTATTACAACTTCTCCATGGTTCATACCCTCAGATACTACTCATATATTCATCAAAATAAGCAAACAACACATAGAAAATAGAATCTGTCAAAAACAGAACAGTCTGTAGTAACCTAGAAACTTTCCATACTTCTGTAATTCCAAAAATTCTGAAAAATTAGGACAATCTAGGCAATTTGTATATAAATATTTTGTAAAAAATTCAGATCAAAAGCACATTCTAGTGAATTTTCAAATTTCCTGGAATGAGCGCAAAAGTTTCTGTTTTTGCACAGAATCAAGTCAACTATCATCCACACTATCCCAAAGGCTTTACTTGGCACTTTATTCAAACAAAAGCTATAATTCATGATTACTAGAGTAGCATAATCATGTGAACACACAAAAATAGTAGGTAATGGTTGTCGGTGTCAAAACCGGCAAATCTCGGGTAGGGGGTCCCGAACTGTGCGTCTAAGGATCGAAGGTAACAGGAGGCAGGGGACATGATGTTTACCCAGGTTCGGGCCCTCTTAATGGAGGTAATACCCTACTTCCTACTTGATTGACTTTGATGAGTATAGGGGTTACAAGAGTTGATCTACCTCGAGATCGTAATGGCTAAGCCCTAGATGTCTAGCCGGTAGGATTCTGATCTTGCCTCTAAGGACTAGACCCTCTAGTTTATATAGGCACCAGAGGGGACTAGGGTTGTACAAAGTCAGTTTATAGAAGAAGGAAACTACACATCTGGACGCCAAGCTTGCCATCCATGCAAAGGAGAATCCCGTCCGAACACGGGAGAAGGCTTTCTATCTCGTATCTTCATGGCCCATCAGTCCGGCTCATGTCACACAGGCCGGCTCCCCGAGGACCCCACAGTCCAGGACTCCCTTAGTAGCCCCTGAACCGGGCTTCAATGACGATATATCAGGCGCGCAGATTGTCTTCTGCATTGCAAGGCATGTTCCTTCTCCGAGTACTCCAAAGTAGTCTTCCACACATGATAGCAGTATCCGGCTCTGTTTAGTAATTACAACCTTAAGTTGTAAGGGCAAAAACACCAGTAGCAAAGAAAGCCACGTCCATAGGTGGTTTTTCTGGCGAGGCATTACGTCCTGGCCTTGTTAGTATTCTAAACTTATTTTACAGCCTTCACTTCGTGTTTCGAGGCACGGCCATAGGCACGTCTTGTCAAAGCAGGGATCGTGTCCCCTTATCACGAGATTCTCATCAATAGGGGTTTGGGTAATACAACCATGTCGTTCACACGTCCCCTTGGGAATAGGCAAGATTTAAGGCTTATGAGGGGGTGCTTGATATCCACTGACTCTATAAGAAGATAAGGATCCGTCTTTTTACCCCATGCCTTCTTCCTCCTTAGCCCATCTGCCATTCAAGCTCCAGCGCCCAAGTCCCAGTCTTTTCCATCGCCATCAAACACCCCAGCCATGTCCGAATCTAGAGCACATGGCAAGTGGATTGCTCCCTCTGTTATAGAGGAGAACATCAAGGAGCTCCGGGAGGCTGGGTACCTGGCCGCGGATATAATCCACCAACTCCTGGCTAAAAAGCAGACCATTCCCACTCCGAAGCCTAATGAGAGGGTAGTGTTCATCCCCCATTTCCTTCGCGGACTAGGGTTTCCCCTTCATCCTTTTGTCTATGGTCTTTTGTTTTACTATGGGTTAGATTTCCATGATCTAGCCCCAAATTCCTTCCTCAACCTTTTGGCGTTTATCGTCGTATGCGAGGCATTCCTCCACGTCCCTCCCCACTTCGGTCTATGGCTCAAGGTCTTCAATGTGAAGCCGAAGGTGGTCGAAGGGCAACACGCGAAGTGCAGTGGGGTGCCATGGTGAGCAAAATCCCCAACGTCACCTGGCCAAAGGGGACCTTTGTGGAGTCTGTCAAGGGATGGCAGCAAGGGTGGTTTTATATCACGGAACCCACATGGGCCGCCGCTCCTGAGTTCAAGTCCGGGCCCCCGATGCGGCTTACATCCTGCTCAATAAGGGCCTAGACTGGGAGTCACCTGATGAGGTAACGACGCTGGAGAGCCGCGTCAAGGGCATGATAAACAAGAACAACAGCCTTGCCAGTGTGATCCAGGTGATGCTTTTTCGCCAAATTCTCCCTTGTCAACGCCGGACTCAACATATGTGGGAGTTCGACCCGGCCAGTCCTCAGACGCTGCAATGACTCTTCGGCACGACGCACAAAGACATATGGAAGCTGCTCTTCAAGGCTCAAAAGTTGTGGCCTGAAACAACCGAAGACCGCGGTCCTCGACTGCACTCGCCCGGCCACTCCCGTAAGTTTTATGATGATTTTAATTTGCAAATCCAAGGAGTATATTGAACTTTCCATTACTCCCATAGGGTTGGACGAAGAAGGCGGAGCAAATCCGATGCCCAACTCCGCTTCCTGAAGACCCAGCCATCCCTTTGTTGACGAAGATGTTGGTTCCTGCACCGTATCAGGCGCCGAAGAAGAAGGCCCAAAAGAAGGGCAAGGAGGCCAGAGGTGGCCTCCGCCGTAAGGGTGCTTCAGACGTTGTGTCCGAAGATACCGAGACCTCCTCCTCTCATGACAAATATGTAGAGGAGGAAGAGAGCAATTCTCCCCTTAAGGGGGAAAGAAGAAAAGGGCGGCTTCTGCGGATCTGGAGGCGGAGGCGACCAAGAAGGGGAAACCTTCCCTTTCGGATGACTCCGAAGCGGACGCCGATGCCATCCCTGAGTGGCACTCTAGGCCCTGAGTGGCACTCCACGCCGAAGCCCTTGGCCGGATCGTAAGTATCCGAAGACACCGTACACATATCCAAATTTATGCCTTATTATTTTATCATACTGAATTGCGCATTGCAGTACGACTAACGAATCCCCCAATAGTCGTCGTCATCTGGGAACTCGCTAGGGCCGAACGCGATGGATAGCAATTTGCCTCCGCAGGTCTCTCCACCCACCACCACAGACAACACCAAGGTGTTGTCCCGGTCACGGGCAAATCCGAGAGGCCATGAAGGTGGCGATGGAGAGTGATCCCTCTATCGCCAAAGAGAGGGGGGAATCGACCCCCACGAGACCGGCGACGGGGGCCATGCTCGATTTGGCCACCAACCAAATATTATTCTGGAGACCCATATGGCTTCGGAATTGGGCCAACAGCCTCCTTTGAGAGAATGGGGCGCACCATCTCCACCGGCGTCCTCTATCAATCCGAAGGTGCTGGATACTCTGGTGGAAGCACTTCAGAGTGCTTCCATTGTGAAGGAACACCGTACCCTTATGGGTACGGTGGTTGAAAAGGTTCGGTCCACCAAGAGCGGATTGAATGAAGCCTATACCAGCCTTTTATCAGGCTTTGAGGTATGTGACATAATATATTTTTGGCTATTTGCAAGAGGAATGCCTGTGTATAGATAGTAGCCCCTGAGAATCTGTTTGGCATTTGCGAAGAAAGGCCGAACAGAGGATCGAATAATGCTTGGGAGGAGCTAACAAACATGTCCCGTTTGACGAACAGGCTTCGATGCGAGTGGCGACCTCACATGCCGTCGAAGTATCCGAACTAAAGCGGAAGTTGGAGGAAAAGCAAGGTTATGCGATACCGAAGCATATGTAAAATGATATGAGTTCCAATTTGTTATGTAACTGAGCTTTATGATTATGCTCATAGTTGACACGTCTGAGGTCGAGGCCCTCAATATTCCGCTAGCCGAGGCCAAGAAGGAGGCGGACGAGGAATAAACCGCCCGCCAAAAACATGAAGCAAGGTTGGAGGAAGTCTAATAAGAGCTTACTCATGCTATAAGCAAATGTGAGTCCTTGGAGCGCAAGGTGTCAGATCGAGACTCTGAACTTGCTACAGTGCTCCAAAGTGTCAAGGAGGCCCGGATTGAAGCCAAAGCGCCTGTCGGGAGTCCCGAGAAGCCAAGCAAATTGCGGCGGGTAAGGCCTTTAATATGCAGAGCTAAATTGTGAGGAGAAAGTACACCTTACTGACACGCATTTGGAGTTCTCCTGGAGCGTTTGCGGATCTTCCCCGAAGTATTGTTGATGCTGTAGATTTCTTCCGAGCCAGAGGGGAGCTCAACAGAGAAGCTATTCTGGTCGCAGTACCTTGCACCAGAGCATCCTGTTCCCCTTAGTGATCAGCTGAAACAGCTGACCGAGCTACATAGGGTGGCCGAACTGGCCATGAAGGATGTGATAGTCCGTCTTTGGCCAGCCAAACCCATACCCAGTAGCTACTTTGGTCTTGTGTAGCGGCTAGTCGATGCCTGCCCACGGCTTGGCGCTATAAAGCGGTCAGTCTGTATCGAAGGTGCTCGGATGGCCTTCGCCCGTGTCAAGGTGCAGTGGGCGAATGCCACCAGTCTTGCAACCGAGGGACCGCCCGCAGGCAAGGAGCACCATACGCCAGAGCGGTATTTCAATGACGTCCTTGAAGGATCCCGCATTGTAGAGGGCCAGTGTTCGAAGGACATCATTTTTGAGTGAGTGTATATGTGCTTCCCAAACTTTGTATTATGAAAACCAGGCGATTGTGTAATAGTTTTCCTTGTTTCATCTGAAATTATTTTCCCTCCGTTGCGGCCGTTTATTGAATCTGAGAGTTGGCCAGTCATCGGCTTTAGCCCCTTGCTTAGATAGTACGGGGGTGTTCGGAATAGCACAAAAACACACTTAACCCAACGACGTGGTCCTTGAAGGAGGTGTTAGTGCAGCGAACTTGGCAATCAGACTATGTGGCTTTATCACTCTCACTTAGCCATAGGAGTTTGACAACAAGATTGTAGGCGCAGCCCCTGGTATTGTTTGGCTGTCCGAACTTGGTTGCTGTAAATGCCTGACCAGGTGAACACCAGTCCTTCGTGTGACACGGAAAAACCCGCAAGAGATTTATACTGAGTCACCGAATAGCTGACCAGCTCTCGCCGCATCATGACAGTCAGTTTTCAGCTTTCTCTATTGAGGTGTTTATCCAAATGAACTAGAAACACAATCGTAGTAGTTCTCCCTTTACTTCCTTAGCCAAACAATTGAAATGTAAGGTAGTAACCACAGGAGCCGGGCAACCCAACTATTGACCCAAGACATGATTCGGAGCCGATGCATATAATGCTAGATCCGGGACGCCGAATTTGTACTGTAAAAGTGTTCGGACTTAAGCTATTTTTAAGAAATGTACGTGGCTGAATGGAGCCCCTGGCGATTTAACTCGTGCCGAGGTGTACATGCCAATCAGATGAAAGAAAAGAGGGAATACAGATTAGGAAATAAGCCAGTACCGAATAGGTTGGGCGAAAAACTGTTTCCATTATAGTCTGATTGATAAGTCAAAATGTATTTGTACAGATAATACTATAAGCCTCGAGGCTATTTTACATGCCGAGCATAAGGGAAAGTTGTGTTCAGGTACTAAAGAAGGAAGAGGTGATCTTTGAAGATCCTTTAGGGACGCTGCCGTACATCTGTGCCGCTTTTCGCCTTGGAATGTGATCCTTTGAGAGGATTAATGAGCAAGTTTTCATAAGGGGCCGGAAAAGGGGGCCCTTGGCACCATGAAAAGGTGATGTGGGTTGTAGGGAACCTGAAAAATGAAGTTAAGAAAAAGGTAGATATGGGGGTCCAGGTATGGTTGAGACGTATTGTGGACTTTATCCTTGATATGCCTCCATCGTTGCCCATGGTATCTTTAGTGCGTAGTTATATGCACATGGTACATACGCCGCAGTTCTGTTGGGGCTAGGATGGAGGCTGGATTGCTAATCTAGCTCCTGATGAGCTGGACTGACATTTTGCAGGGTAGTCCGGACTCGTTTGACAGGGTCCAGGGGCTTGACTCCCGATGCAGAGTTTGGCTTGATAAGGCCGACCTACACTTTCGCTGCGAGGGTTGCGGTGTGTTCCTCAGTACGGAGGGAGTGATCCATGTTTCCATGGACCGTTATAACACCGCGTGGTCCTGGCATCTTGACTTTTAGGTAAGCATAGTGCGGGACCGCATTGAAGCAGGCAAACGCAGTTCGTCCGAGCAATGCGTGGTAGCCACTGCAGAAGGGGACGATGTCGAAGATCAAGTCTTCGCTTCGGAAGTTGCCCGGCGAACCAAAGACGACTTCCAATGTGATTGAGCCCGTGTAGCGGGCCTCTACACCAGGTATTACTCCTTTAAATGTAGTTTTGGTGGGCTTGATTCTTTATGAGTCGATGCCCATTTTTCAGACTGTGTCCTGATAGAGCAGGTTAAGACTGCTGCCGCCGTCCATGAGGACTCTTGTGAGGTGGAATCCATTGATAATTGGGTCGAGGACCAACGCGGCTGAGCCTCCATGGAGGATGTTGGTTGGATGGTCTTTGTGATCAAAAGTGATCGGGCATGCAGACCATGGGTTGAATTTTGGGGCCACTAGCTCTATCGCATAGACGTCCCTTAACACATGCTTGCACTCCCTCTTGGGGATGTGAGTAACATATATCATGTTCACCGTTTTGACCTCGGGGGGGAATTTCTTCTGTCCCCCTGTGTTCGGTGGACGAGGCTCATCATCGTCATCCTTGCTGGGTGACCCTTTCCCCGCGTTCTTGGTGTTTAACTTACCGGCCTGTCTAAAGACCCAGCAGCTTCTGTTGGTATGGTTGGTAGGCTTGTTAGGGGTGCCGTGAATTTGGCAAGGTCAATCGAGTATTTGGTTCGGGCTAGATGAACCGTCTTTGTTTCTTTTGAATGGCCTCTTCCGCTGACCGTGCTTGGAGCCACTAAATCCGACGTTTACTGCCATGTCTTCGGCAGTGTCAGCGTTGCTCTGACGCTTGTTTTTGTTGCGCCAGGGCCTGTCATTTCTATTCCTGACTTCAGAAGTGCCAGGGGTGCTGGTACTGTTGCTGCTACGGGCTAGCCAGCTATCCTCGCCCATGCAAAAGGGATCATGAGTGATGTGAGGGCTGCCATGGACTTCAACTTTTTTTGGATGAGGTGTCGAGCGAGCCATTCATCGCGAATGTTGTGTTTAAAGCCTACTAGAGCCTCGGCGTCCGGACAATCCACTATTTGGTTTTTCTTGATTAGGAACCTGGTCCAGAATTTTCTGGCTGACTCTCCAGGCTGCTGGACTATGTGACTGCGGTCATCGACATCCGGGGGTCGGATATAAATGCCTTGGAAGTTGTCTGTAAAGGCATCCTCCAAATCTTCCCAACTTCCAATGGAGTTTTCTGGGAGGCTATTTAACCAATGCTGAGCTGGGCCCTTAAGTTTGATGGGGAGGTATTTGATGGCATGTAGATCATCACTGCGAGCCATGTGAATGTGGAGAAGAAAATCTTCAATCCATACTGCGGGATCTGTTGTGCCATCGTATGAATTGATGTTCACGGGTTTAAACCCTTCTGGGAACTGGTGCTCCATTACCTCATTAGTGAAGCATAGGGGGTGTGTGGCGCCTCTATATAGGGCCACGTCACGACGCAGTTCGGATGGAGTCCGTATGCGGTTTTCAGCCCGGGTGAAGTTGTGCTTGTCACGCCAGGTTTGATGGCCGTCTTCTCGCGCTAAGGCATGCCCCCTTGATCCATAGATTGATCTGGTCTGACCAGCTCTTTTAGCCTGGTCCTGTCATAGGTTGCAAGTGTATCCTGTAGCTGCTATCTCTCTGCCTTTATGGCGGGGTGGTGCAGGCTAGTGTTCGGCTTGAGTTGCCGCTCTGTCCCGGCCACGTGGTGGTCGGTCAGGTCTGTCGGTAGCATTACGCGTGGGCGGTATAGGCCCTGGGACCTCGTCGTCGAATTGGGGTAGCAGCTTATGCTTCGGATAACTCTTGGTTGGGCGTTCGAGGCCGTATTCCTCAGCTACCAGGACATCAGTCCATCTGTCATTGAGCAGATCCTGATCGGCTTGAAGCTACTGCTGCTTCCATTTTAGGCTTCTTGCAGTGGCTATTAGCCGACGCTTAAAGCGCTCTTGTTCGAGGGGTTCCTCCGGCATGATGAATTCTTCGTCGCTCAGGCTCTCGCCCTCTTCGGAGGTCGGTAAGTAGTTACTATCCTCCGAGCCCTCGTTCCCAATGGGACCATTAGGGTTGACTTGCCCCTCCTCCCAATCATCATGCTCGGATGTTGGTTCGATAGGGGCTTCTTGGTCTTCGATGTTATCCGGAGTATTGTTGTCTCTGGTACCGGTTTTCCTGTCTTTTTTGCGGCATGATTTAGTGCGGCGCCACTGACGTTGATGCTTTGGTGGTGCCACGGGAGGCTTGTCCTCGACTGGATCCTTTCCAACTTCATCGTCATCCTCTTTGGGTGTGTCCACCATGTATACATCATTTGTGGAAGTAGCCGTCCAGCATCCGGTAAACGGCGGGTTCTGGCTTTGCTCTTCTCTGACATCATCATCCATGTCATCGATATCTTCGGAAGCGTAATCGAGCATGTTGGTTAAATCCTCGACAGTGTCTATGAAGTGGGTGGTGGGTGGGATGTAAAATTCCCTGCTCTCAGCCCCTAGTGTGGGCTGGGCGTAGTTTGGCAGTGATCCTTCTGTGATGGCGAGAGATCGCATTAAGTCCACGGCCTCATTTAAGAGTGATGTTTGGACAGGGAAGCGAGAGTCCGTGGAGCAGGGTGGGACATGAGTTCCCTGGCTGAGCTCGCATAACACGTACCTCGAGAGTTCAGATCGGGTGTTCGAGGGTGAGTCCAGCTTCGTGTTGATAAAGGGAGCCTGGTATGACTCCGTGCCTGTCGTTGAAACGATCCCCTCCGTATCTTCGGTGTTGAGCTCTATGGCTGTGGAGAGTCCGAAGGGCTCTAAATTCCCGTCTTCGGACTCGGTGAGGTATTTGGGATCTAAGGCCGGAGCCGCGGTTGAGGCCGCGAACCCTTGGAAGATCAAGTCTCCTCGGATATCAGTGACATAGTTTAGGTTTTTCAAAACTGATCTGATGACCAGGGGCATAGCTGTCGATCTGCTCCAGATGGCCAATTGAATTGGCACGCAGTGCGAAGCCGCAAAATACGAAGATTTAGCCGGGGATAAAAGTCTCCCTCACGATGGTATTGTTGTGGATGGTTGATGGAGGGGGACTAGGGTTGTACAAAGTCGGTTTACAGAAGAAGGAAACTACACATCCGGACGCCACGCAAAGGAGAATCCCGTCCGAACACGGGAGAAGGCTTTCTATCTTGTATCTTCAGGGCCCATCAGTTCGGCCCATGTCACATAGGCCGGCTCCTTGAGGACCCGACAGTCCAGGACTCTCTCAATGGTGTTGGGTTGTCTCCCAACAAGCGCTTTTCTTTAATGCCTTTCTAGCTAGGCATGATGATTTCAATGATGCTTGCATAAAAGTAAAGAATTGAAACACAAAGAGAGCATCATGGAACATATATGGCAAGCACATTTAAGTCTAACCCACTTCCTATGCATAGGGACTTTATGAGCAAACAATTTGTGGGAACAAGAATCAACTAGCATAGGAAGGCAAAACAAGCAAAACTTCAAGATTTTCAACATAAAGAGAGGAAACTTGATATTATTGCAATTCCTACAAGCATATATTCCTCCCTCATAATAATTTTCAGTAGCATCTGATACGTCTCCAACGTATCTATAATTTATGAAGCATTCATGCTATTTTATTATCTGTTTTGAATGATTACGGGCTTTATTATACACTTTTATATTACTTTTGGGACTAATCTATTAACCGGAGGCCCAACCCATATTGTTGTTTTATTGCTTATTTCAGTGTTTCAAAGAAAAGGAATATCAAACGGAGTCCAAACGGAATGAAACCTTCGGGAGCGTGATTTTTGGAACGAGCATGATCCGGGAGACTTGGAGTACAAGCCAGGGAAGTTTTGAGGAGGCCAGGAGATAGGAGGGCGGGCCCACCCCCTGGGCATGCCCCCTGTCTCGTGGGCCCCTCAAGGCTCCCCCGACCGACTTCTTTCGCCTATATATTCCCATATACCCTAAAACCATCGAAACAGAAGATAGATCGGGTGTTCCACCGCCGCAAGCCTTTGTAGCCACCAAAAACCTCACGGGATCCCGTTCCGGCACCCTGCCGGAGGGGGGGGATCCCTCACCGGTGCCCATCTTCATCATCCCGGCGCTCTCCATGACGAGGAGGGAGTAGTTCACCCTCGGGGCTGAGGGTATGTACAAGTAGCTATGTGTTTGATCTCTCTCTCTCTCTCATGTTCTCTCTATGGCACGATCTTGATGTATCGCGAGCTTTGCTATTATTGTTGGATCTTATGATGTTTCTCCCCCTCTACTCTCTTGTGATGAATTGAGTTTTCCTCTTGAAGTTATCTTATCGGATTGAGTCTTTAAGGATTTGAGAACACTTGATGTATGTCTTGTCGTGCTTATCTGTGGTGACAATGGGATATCACGTGATCCACTTGATGTATGTTTTGGTGATCAACTTGCGGGTTCCGCCCATGAACCTATGCATAGGGGTTGGCACACGTTTTCGTCTTGACTCTCCGGTAGAAACTTTGGGGCACTCTTTGAAGTACTTTGTGTTGGTTGAATAGATGAATCTGAGATTGTGTGATGCATATCGTATAATCATGCCCACGGATACTTGAGGTGACAATGGAGTATCTAGGTGACATTAGGGTTTTGGTTGATTTGTGTCTTAAGGTGTTATTCTAGTATGAACTCTATGATAGATTGAACGGAAAGAATAGCTTCATGTTATTTTACTACGGACTCTTGAATAGATAGAACAGAAAGGATAACTTTGAGGTGGTTTCGTACCCTACCATAATCTCTTCGTTTGTTCTCCGCTATTAGTGGCTTTGGAGTGACTCTTTGTTGCATGTTGAGGGATAGTTATATGATCCATTATGTTATTATTGTTGAGAGAACTTGCACTAGTGAAAGTATGAACCCTAGGCCTTGTTTCCTACCATTGCAATACCGTTTACGCTCACTTTTATCATTAGTTACCTTGCTGTTTTTATATTTTCAGATTACAAAAACCTATATCTACCATCCATATTGCACTTGTATCACCATCTCTTCGCCGAACTAGTGCACCTATACAATTTACCATTGTATTGGGTGTGTTGGGGACACAAGAGACATTTGTTATTTGGTTGCAGGGTTGTTTGAGAGAGACCATCTTCATCCTACGCCTCCCACGGATTGATAAACCTTAGGTCATCCACTTGAGGGAAATTTGCTACTGTCCTACAAACCTGTGCACTTGCAGGCCCAACAACGTCTACAAGAAGAAGGTTGTGTAGTAGACATCAAGCTCTTTTTGGCGCCGTTGCCGGGGAGGTGAGTGCTTGAAGGTATACCTTTAGATCTTGTAATCGAATCTTTTTGTTTCTTGTTTTATCACTAGTTTAGTCTATAAAATAAAACTACAAAAATGGAGTTAAGTTTGTCTCATACACTTCATCTTTTTAATATCTTTCGTGAGTTTGATGAAAAGGAAAATTGTGCTGAAGTGCTAGAAGAAGAAATCTATAGAATGTTTGATACTAAATCTTTGAATGATGAGCATGATTGCAATGTTGTTAGTATGAACTCTCTGAATATCCATAGTACTAATGATGATTGCACTAGTTATGATGAAAATGTCTCTTATAAGCATGTTGATTTTTGTGGACTAGATTGGGTTTGCAAGTACACACCAAATAGGGAAAATAGATATTGCAAGAGGCATAAGCATTTAGAAACTAAACTGTTGCAAGAAAGTCTTGATGTTTGTGCTAAATAATTCAATATTTTTTGCGCTCCTTGTGAACTTTGCAATGAACATGGTCATTTAAACCTCCAATGCAAATTGTTTCATGATCGAATTGTGTCCAAAAATTGCGATAGCTTGATTACCCTTGAGCATCATAAATAGCTTAGTCTTCTTTTAGGGTATGAAGAAATGGAACGTATAACTGAGGGTATTCCAAAATTTAATCTTGATATAGTTCTTGATTTTGATCTAGAAAAGATTTATTTGTATTGTGCAGTGAATTGCATTGAAAATCCTTATATTGCCAATTACCTAAAGAAAAGGAAGCAAATAGAAGATGAAGAGAATACTAATGAAAGGGAAGAGATTTCCCAATATCCTCCTATTATTTCTTATGATGAATCAGGTAACGAGGAGGAGCTTTCTATTCAACCAATCTCATCAATAAGGAGCTCAAAGAAGAAGGTTGAACCCACACATAATGTGAAGAAGAAAAAGAAAGAAGGAGCAACAAAGGTAAAAAGGTATCCCTCCCAAATGATGTTGCTCCTACTACTCATTGTGATGATGATAATTGCTATACTATTGGTGCTATCCATACTATTAATGATGAGAGTGATTATGCTTATGATATGAAAAGGCCCAAGCTTGGGGAAGCTATGTTTGATGAGGATGACATATTTGAGAATATATTTGCTGCAATTAATGTTTGTCCCAAGCTTGGGGATGCTATGTTTAATGAAGATGATATTTTTAGCATCCCAAGTTTTGATATGCAAAGTTGTTATGATGATAGCATGCCTCTTACCTATGATGATTATATTGATGAAAGTGGGTTTGGAAGAGTGTCAACTTTAGGAAGTAGTGATCCCACTATTTTGGAGGATGTTGAATCTTATTGTGATGAATATGAAAGTGGATTTGGAAGAGTGTCAACTTTATTTAGTGATGATTCCACTATCTTGGAAGAGGTGTCGATCGATTATGATGAGAACGAAGTTGCTACTTATGATGATTATTGTGATGTAACTTATTCTATAAAAAGTAGTGATGATTATATTTATAAAACTTGTCATGATTATGATTACCCTTTTTATGAACATTGCTCTTTTAATGTGGAAACAATTTATAGTATTCAAGTCTCTTATGATACTCCCACTATTCCGAATGAGAAGGATTTTGCTTATGTGGAGAGTAGTAAATTTTATATGCTTATAGATCATGAAAAGAATGCTTTAGGTGCTGGTTATATTTTTGAATTCATTCATGATACTACTGAAAATTATTTTGAGGGAGGAACATATGCTTGTAGGAATTGCAATAATATCAAGTTTCCTCTCTTTGCGCTTAAAATTTTGAAGTTATGCTTGTTTTGCCCTCCTATGCTAGTTGATTGTTGTTACCATAAGTTGTTTTCTCACAAAATCCCTATACACAGGAGGAGAGTTAGACTTAAATGTGCTAGTCATAAGCTTCATGATGCTCTCTTTATGTTTCAATTCTTATCTTTTATGCGAGCATCATTGTCATCATCATGCCTAGCTAGAAAGGCATTAAAGAAAAGCGCTTGTTGGGAGGCAACCAAATATTTATCTTTACTGTTTTTGTGTGTTAACATGATTATTCTACTGTAGTAATAATGTTTTATAGCTTTTGTTTCAATAAAGTGCCAAGTAAGACCTTTAGGATAGCTTACGGTGGTAGTTGTGTTGATCCTGCTAAGAATCAGAACCTTTTTCACCCAGTAAATTAGTTTTGCTAATTCACAGAAACGTGCTTCTGATATGATTCTTTATGCTCTGGATTGTTACACAAATTGCTTAGGACTTCCTAATTTGGTAGGATTTTTGGAGTTCCATAAGTATACGGTTGATATAGATTAGTACAGACTGTTCTGTTTTTTACAGATTCTATTTTTCTATGTGTTCTTTGCTTATTTTGATGAATCTATGAGTAGTATTGGAGAGTATGAACCATAGAGAGGTTGGAATACAGTAGATATTACACCAATATGAATTTAGAATGAGTTCATTACAGTACCTAAGTGGTGGTTTTATTTTCTTATACTAACGGAGCTTACGAATTTTCTGTTGAGTTTTGTGTTGTGAAGTTTTCAAGTTTGATTCGATGGACTATGGAATAAGGAGTGGCAAGAGACTAAGCTTGGGGATGCCCAAGGCACCCCAAGGTAATATTCAAGTACAACCAAAAGCCTAAGCTTGGGGATGCCCCGGAAGGCATCCCCTCTTTCGTCTTCGTTCATCGGTAACTTTACTTGGAGCTATATTTTTATTCACCACATGATATGTGTTTTGCTTGGAGCGTCATTTTATTTTGCTTGCTGTTATTTAGAATAATGTTTTGCATCTATATTTTCAATAAAAATGTCGAGGATAGCCTTTACCATGCTTATTTTGCAAGTATACATGTTGCTGTTTCAAAACAGAAAGTTTACCGCTGTTGCAAAAAATTCCCTAGAAAAGTCAGAGAATGATATAATGTTGAAACTTTTTGCATATTGAGCTCTGATAAATCTTCTACAGCGTAGTAGTTTTCTCATAATTTTTGGAGTTAGGTAAGTATGATGAATCTTGCATTCTTTACAGACTATACTGTTTTGGCAGATTGCTGTTATGTTTGCATTGTTTGCATATGTTTGCTTGTTTAATGATTCTATTTGAGGATAGGAGTATTAAATATGCAGAGACATTTAGTATGCCATGTTGAATAATAATTTTAGTGATTTGTTATAGTAGAAAATATTAAGGTTTTGCATTGGTTTATACTAACCTATCTCACGAGTTCTTGTTGAGTTTGGTGTGGATGAAGCTTTTGATAAAAAGAGAAACCATGATATGAGAGGAATTAAGGAGACACAAAAGTTCAAGCTTGGGGATGCCCAAGGCACCCCAAGATAATATTTCAAGAAGTCTCAATCATCTAAGCTTGGGGATGCCCCGGTAGGCATCCCACCTTTCTTGTTCAACAACTATCGGTTAGTATCGGTTGAACCTAAGTTTTTGCTTCTTCACATGAGTTGTGTTATCCTTGCAATGTCATTTTATTTTGTTTTGCTTGCTGTTTGAATAAAATACCAAGATCTGAAATTCTTTAATGAGAGAGAGTCTTCACATAGTTACATAATTATTTAGCTACTCATTGATCTTCACTTATATCTTTTTGGAGTAGTTTGTCATTTACTCGTGTGCTTCACTTATATCCTATGAGTAAATGGTTGAATGAGTTGAATGTCATAAATCTGAAATTATATATGTTTCATTTGCTTATCCCATGGGGAGTAATGACTTCACATCTAAGAAGTAGAGGTTGTAAATTTATTGAAGGTTAGCAAGCATTGTATTGGTCATTTGAACAATTCATGAAAGAATATTGAAGGAAGAGAGATTTCACATATAAATATACTATCTTAGACATCTTTTATAATTGTGAGCACTCATTAAGTATGACATGCTAAAGAGTTGATGTTGGACAAGGAAGACAACGTAATGGGTTATGTTTTCTCACATCTCAGTTAAAGTATATTGTCATGGATCATTCAAACATGTTGAGCTTGCCTTTCCCCCTCATGCTAGCCAAAATTCCTTGCACCAAGTAGAGATACTACTTGTGCTTCCAAATATCCTTAAACCCAGTTTTGCCATGAGAGTCCACCATACCTACCTATGGATTGAGTAAGATCCTTCAAGTAAGTTGTCATCGGTGCAAGCAATAAAAATTGCTCTCTAAATATGTATGATCTATTAGTGTGAAGAAAATAAGCTTTATACGATCTTGTTATGGAAGCAATAAAAGCGACGGACTGCATAATAAAGGTCCATATACAAGTGGCAATATAAAGTGACGTTCTTTTGCATTAAGATTTTGTGCATCCAACCATAAAAGCGCATGACAACCTCTGCTTCCCTCTGCGAAGGGCTTCTTATTCTTTTACTTTATGCAAGAGTCAAGGTGATCTTCACCTTTCCCTTTTTCATTTTATCCTTTGGCAAGCACCTCGTGTTGGAAAGATCCTGATATATATATATCCAATTGGATGTAAGTTAGCATGAACTATTATTGTTGACATCACCCAAAGGTGAATACGTTGGGAGGCAACACTATAAGCCCCTATCTTTCTCAGTGTCCGATTAAAACTCCATAACCATAGTATTGCGTGAGTGTTAGCAATTGTAGAAGACTATATGATAGTTGAGTATGTGGAGTTTGCTAAATCAAAGCTCTGACATAGACCCTTTCTGAAAATAAGATGAATTGCAATTGTTTGATGACTGAGAATGAAGTTTGCTAGTTTTCAAGAAAGTTTATGGTCTATGCTTTAACATGTGAATAGCTTGTTACTTGGTCTTGAGAAGTTTTATGAGATGAACTACTGTTATGACATATAATCATGATAGCAAAGGTGACTGAAATTATCATTGATCAGACTTGTGCACCTTCTAGCATTCACACTTCATAAATTCTTTCTTTATCATTTACCTACTCGAGGACGAGCAGGAATTAAGCTTGGGATGCTGATACGTCTCCAACGTATCTACAATTTATGAAGCATTCATGCTATTTTATTATCTTTTTTGAATGATTACGGGCTTTATTATACACTTTTATATTACTTTTGGGACTAACCTATTAACTGGAGGCCCAGCCCATATTGTTGTTTTATTGCTTATTTCAGTGTTTCGAAGAAAAGGAATATCAAACGGAGTCCAAACGGAATGAAACCTTCGGGAGCGTGATTTTTGGAACGAACACAATCCGGTAGACTTGGAGTACAAGCCAGGGAAGTTTCGAGGAGGCCAGGAGATAGGAGGGCGCACCCACCCCTGGGCACGCCCCCTATCTCGTGGGCCCCTCGAGGCTCCCACGACCGACTTCTTTCGCCTATATATTCCCATATACCCTAAAACCACCGAAACAGAAGATAGATCAGGAGTTCCGTCGCCGCAAGCCTTTGTAACCACCAAAAACCTCTCGGGAGCCCATTCCGGCACCCTGCCGGAGGGTGGGATCCCTCACCGGTGGCCATCTTCATCATCCCGGCGCTCTCCATGACGAGGAGGGAGTAGTTCACCCTCGGGGCTGAGGGTATGTACCAATAGCTATATGTTTGATCTCTCTCTCTCTCTCGTGTTCTCTCTATGGCACGATCTTGATGTATCGCGAGATTTGCTATTATAGTTGGATCTTATGATGTTTCTCCCCCTCTACTCTCTTGTGATGAATTGAGTTTTCTTCTTGAAGTTATCTTATCGGATTGAGTCTTTAAGGATTTGAGAACACTTGATGTATGTCTTGCCGTGCTTATCTTTGGTGACAATGGGATATCGCGTGATCCACTTGATGTATGTTTTTGTGATCAACTTGCGGGTTCCGCCCATGAACCTATGCATAGGGGTTGGCACACATTTTCGTCTTGACTCTCCGATAGAAACTTTGGGGCACTCTTTGAAGTACTTTGTGTTGGTTGAATAGATGAATTTGAGATTGTGTGATGCACATCGTATAATCATGCCCATGGATACTTGAGGTGACAATGGAGTATCTAGGTGACATTAGGGTTTTGGTTGATTTGTGTCTTAAGGTGTTATTCTAGTATGAACTCTATGATAGATTGAACGGAAAGAATAGCTTCATGTTATTTTACTACGGACTCTTGAATAGATAGAACAGAAAGGATAACTTTGAGGTGGTTTCGTACCCTACCATAATCTCTTCGTTTGTTCTCCGCTATTAGTGGCTTTGGAGTGACTCTTTGTTGCATGTTGAGGGATAGTTATATGATCCAATTATGTTATTATTGTTGAGAGAACTTGCACTAGTGAAAGTATGAACCTTAGGCCTTGTTTCCTACCATTGCAATACCGTTTACGCTCACTTTTATCATTAGTTACCTTGCTGTTTTTATATTTCAGATTACAAAAACCTATATCTACCATCCATATTGCACTTGTATCACCATCTCTTCGCCGAACTAGTGCACCTATACAATTTACCATTGTATTGGGTGTGTTGGGGACACAAGAGACTCTTTGTTATTTGGTTGCAGGGTTGTTTGAGAGAGACCATCTTCATCCTACACCTCCCACGAATTGATAAACCTTAGGTCATCCACTTGAGGGAAATTTGCTACTGTCCTACAAACTTGTGCACTTGCAGGCCGAACAACGTCTACAAGAAGAAGGTTGTGTAGTAGACATCAGCATCATGAATGAATTCAACAATATAACCATCACATAAAGCATTATTTTCATGATGCACAAGCATAGAATTTTTATTACTCTCCACATAAGCAAATTTCTTCTCATGAATAGTAGTGGGAGCAAACTCAACAAAATAACTATCATGTGAGGCATAATCCAATTGAAAATTAAAATCATGATGACAAGTTTCATGGTTATCATTATTATTTATAGCATACATGTCATAACAATAATCATCATAGATAGCAACTTTGTTCTCATAATCAATTGGAACCTCTTCCGAAATAGTGGATTCATCACTAAATAAAGTCATGACCTCTCCAAATACACTTTCATAATTATCACAATAAGATCCAACACCCTCCAAAATAGTGGGCTCATTAATACCTAAAGTTGACACTCTTCCAAACCCACTTTCATCAATATAGTCATCATAAATAGGAGGCATGCTATCATCATAATAAGTATTCTCATCAAAACTTGGGGGACTAAAAATACCATATTCATCAAACATAGCATGCCCAAGCTTATGGATTTGCATATCATTAGCATCATGGATATTCAAAGAATTTATACTAACAATATTGCAATCATGCTCATCATACAAAGATTTTACGCCAAACATTTTATGGACTTCTTCTTCTAACACTTGAGCACAATTTTCCTTTCCATCATTTTCACGAAAGACATTAAAAAGATGAAGCATATGAGGCAACCTCAATTCCATTTTTTTGTAGTTTCTTTAATAGACTAAACTAGTAATAAAACAAGAAGCTAAAAGATTCGATTGCAAGATCTAAAGATATACCTTCAAGCACTAACCTCCCCGGCAATGACACTAGAAAAGAGCTTGATGTCTACTATGCAACCTTTTTCTTGTAGACTCGTGTTGGGCCTCCAAGCGCAGAGTTCTGTAGGACATTAGCAAATTTCCCTCAAGTGGATGACCTAAGGTTTATCAATCTGTGGGAGGCGTAGGATGAAGATGGTATCTCTCAAACAACCCTGCAACCAAATAACAAGGAGTCTCTTGTGTCCCCAACACACCCAATACAATTGTAAATTGTATAGGTGCACTAGTTCAGCGAAGAGATGGTGATACATGTGCAATATGGATTGTAGATATAGGTTTTTGTAATCTTAAAATATAAAAACAGCAAGGTAGCAAGTAACAAAAGTGAGCGAAAACGGTATTGCAATGCTTCGAAACAAGGCCTAAGGTTCATACTTTCACTAGTGCAAGTTCTCTCAACTGTGATAACATAACTAGATCATATAACAATCCCTCAACATGCAACAAAGAGACACTCCAAAGTCACTAATAGCGGAGCCCAAACGAAGAGATTATTGTAGGGTACAAAACCACCTCAAAGTTATTCTTTCCGATCAATCCATTGGGCTATTCCTATAAGTGTCACAAACAACTCTAGAGTTCGTAGTAAAATGGCACCTTAAGACATACATCAACCAAAACCCTAATGTCACCTAGATACTCCAATGTCACCACAAGTATCCGCGGGTTTGATTATACGATATGCATCACACAATCTCAGATTCATCTATTCAAACCAAAACAAGGAACTTCAAAGAGTGCCCCAAAGTTTCTATCGGAGAGTCAAGACGAAAACGTGTGCCAACCCCTATGCATAAGTTCACAAGGTCACGGAACCCGCAAGTTGATCACCAAATCATACATCAAGTGGATCACATCAATATCCCATTGTCACCACAGATAAGCACATGCAAGACATACTTCAAGTGTTCTCAAATCCTTAAAGACTCAATCTGATAAGATAACTTCAAAGGGAAAACTCAATCCATTACAAGAAGGTAGAGGGGGAGAAACATCATAAGATCCAACTATAATAGCAAAGCTCGCGGTACATCAAGATCGTGCCAAATCAAGAACACGAGAGAGAGAGAGAGAGAGATCAAACACATAGCTACTGGTGCATACCCTCATCCCCAAGGGTGAATTACTCCCTCCTTGTCATGGAGAGCGCTGGGATGATGAAGACGGCCACTGGTAATGATTCCCCCCTCCGAAAGGGTGCCGGAACAGGGTCCCAATTAGTTTTGTTGGCTACAGAGGCTTGCGGCAGCAGAACTCCCGATCCTGGTTTTCGGGGTTTTCTGTATTTCTAGAAATTTTTGGCATCGGTTTCATGTCAGGGGGGTCCCAGAGTCAGCCATGAGGTAGGGGCGCGCCTAGGGGGGTAGGGCGCACCCTCCACCCTCATGGTTGACTTGGGACTCTTCTGGCCCAACTCTTTTGCTTCGGGGGCTTCTTCTGGTCCATAAAAAATTACCGTAAATTTTCAGCTCATTTGGACTCCGTTTGATATTCCTTTTCTGTAAAACTCAAAAACAAGGAAAAAAACAGAAACTGGCATTGTGCTCTAGGTTAATAGGTTAGTCCCCAAAATTATATAAAACATCCAAGATGGATAATATAATAGCATGGAACAATAAAAAATTATAGATACGTTGGAGACGTATCAAATCTTTGTGACCTTTACATCTAGATCATGAAGCTTAGTCTCAATGATCCTCTCAAGACTTTCCTGATTCTGAGTCAAGGTGGCCAGGCTCTTCTCAATCCTCACGGTGGCCTCAAGCATATAACTGAGTTGATCTTGCTTGGTCTTGAGATTAACAACTGATGCATCTGGAGCACTTGCTATCTTTGCTGCTTTAGTAGCCTTTGCCTTCTCTATCTTCTCCTGGGCATCTGCACAAGTAGGATGTGTATCATCCATGACAACCTCGTTGTCCTCAAAGTCTAGCCTCAAGGGAAGATGCTCTTTGTCCAGTAGATATACCCAGTTCCCATCTTGGAATTAATCAAGGTCTGAATGTGAGGGGCATATCCACATGATCTCTTCTGGTCCGTAGCTATTCTCTTCACAGTCTCTACTATCAAGTTCATCACTTTGAATTTCTGTGGAACATCAAATAAGTGAAGCAAGTTGATGGAATGTCCACCAATCATCCTATGATCTTCTGACTTGGGAAATAGAGGGTGCCTCAAAATGGTGTTCATTGTGGTCAAGCCAGAGAGCAGATAGTAGATGTATCCAAGCTTGTGAGTCTCCAAGGCTTTGTCAGGAATTGGATTGTACATGTTAGCCATGGAGTTGTGATCCTTCCTTGGGTTAGCATATACATCAATATCGTTCTCTTCTTCCTTGGGGGCATTGATCAACTTGGCCCATTCTAAGACAGTAGATTAATATCTTGTTCCTTCTATCATCCTGACAATCTTTCCATCAAGATAGAAGCGAGTTGTGGAGTATAATTGCATTATCATCTCGTCATTCCACTTAGTCAACTTTTGTCCAACAAACTTGTCAACACCATTCAATCTAAAGCTCTCATGCACACATGGGAAGTAATCTTCATTGTCATCAATATACTTAGAGTCTACCCATTTCATGTCACACACAATGGGCTTCTTGTCTAGAAGAACTGTCTCATAGAAATCATGTTGTTCCTTGGTGTGAAAGCGATAGTCCACAACAGTTCTTCTCCTAATGGCATATGGATCTGTCTGTCTCCATAATCTCAGATCGGCATCCTTTCTCACTTTCATGTTCTCTACCACAGGATGATCATCACTATGATCTGGAATCTTTGGCTTGAGCTTCCTGAGCACTAGTGTCTCTTCTTCTTCTCGAGCTTCAGGCACTGGGTCCTTATTCTTTTCAGTAGTAGAAATGTTCATTGTTGATCTCTTGGGTGCAGTTGTGTTGGTGACTTAAGCTTGAGTGAGGGCTTGGGGCAGACATGGGCTTAGAAGGAGCAGCCCCAGTCTTGATAGCATCTGCCATCAGCTTCTGAGTCTTGGCAGGAGGTGCAACAAGCTCTTCCTCCTCATCATCATTTTAATCATCACTCCTTATCATGGAAGGATACCCAAGCACCATGGCAGTGGTTGTTCTAGCTCTCTTGTTCTTCTTGCCATCTCCAGCAGCCTCATCATCATCTAACTGCTCAATAGTAAACTTCATAGTATTTTCAGTTGGAACTTTCCTGGGTTTAGACATTGGAGCTCTCATAGGTGTAGCTTTCTTCTGAGCACCAGGCTTTGTGGCAGCAACACCACCATATTCCTTCTTGAGAACCTTCTTCTTGGAACTGGCCTCATTAGCAATGAAGTCCTCATCCTCACTGTCAGATATTTTCCTCTTCTTTGTTCTGGTAGCAGCTTTTGGCAAGTTGCTGGGAGTGCTTCTGCTCCCCTCATCATTGCTACTCTCAGGACTCCTGCCTGCATTGAGACTTGCCTGCTCTTTTGACCTGTTCTGACTATCACTGCCTCTGACATGGCTGAAACTGAACCTGTGAATAGTTGGGAGTGGATAGAGTGGATGAGCATCACAAAGCACAACTTATTTTGCAAAAATATTGAGACAAAAACTTAACTTTAGTTTTCTGCATAAAGCATATCAGAGCTATCGATTTGACAAACTCGGTGACACTGAAGCAACATCAAAGTCTAAACATGTGATTTCGGTCAGACCGAGACACAGTTCGGTGACTCTGAGATGCTAGGGTTTCATAGAGAAAGTGATTTCGGTCACACCGATCAATACACTTCGGTCAGATCGAGTTGTACTTGTGCAATGTCCAGACCCAATTGGTGTGACCGAGATCCTTAGATCGGTCGGTTCGAGATGAGTTCAGCGGAAACCTAACCCTAAGTCTTTGCATCAAATCTATTATAAGGACTTCGTTGGGTGGGCACATTGATCTCATACGTGGGAAGAACATAGGCATTAAGATTTGTGCAAGAATCAGAGTAATGGAAAGCACAAAGGGTCAAATCCGAACCCTAACTTGGCAATGGACTTGCTACGGCAGCAACGGCGGTGAGGATTTTGTTGACGGCGGCGGACACCGGCGGCAAGAGGTCACTAGCGACGATGGCGATGATCCGGAGACCAAGGGGGCGGCGATGCTGGGAGGCATGGTCGAGTGGTTTGAGGAAATTTCCAAACTTTCAACCTGCGGTATATATACCCAGTTGCTGACGGTGTGACCGAGTGGAATGACTTGGTGGCACCGAGATGCAAAACTGCTAGCAGTTGCTGCAACTCAGTGTGACTGAACTGTTCTAATTGGTTGCACCGAGATAAAACCTAGATCAACTTAATGATTTCAGTGAGACCGAGCAGGATGAGTTGGTCTGACCGAAAGGCATTAAGAGGTTTTGGAAGTTAAGCCCTTGATGGATCGGTGGCTCCGAGTGCTCCTCACCGGAGGTTCCGAATTCGACTTGTTCAAACTTTGTGATGTAGCATGAATAGAGTTTGAGACGAGAAAATGCATAGATAGCTAAGTACTTAGGCATTCTTGTCCATCCATTTGGCCAAAGAAAAACCAAACAAGCAAACTACAAATGGATGCCCTCGAATGGGGAAAATTATGCATTCAGCATGCTCACACAATAAGATAGCAAATAAAACATGTGACAAAGCATGCACATACACTCTAGCATCTATCAAGCAATTGGCGATGACTAACACTACAAAAAAAATACACTTCCGTGATGATACGTGTTTGTCACAGTAGGTCGCGTTTTTTTCATGCATGTACATCCATGACGATTTTATGACAGAATCAAGATAGTCATACATGTGCTGTCGTAGAAGTGTTCCATGACATTACCAAAATTATCATCACGGAAGTGTCCACTTCCATGAAGATAAATCGCGCGTCACAGAAGTGCTTTCGTCAAGGGTGACCGACACGTGGCATCCATCGTAAGGAACGCCATTAAGCTATCGGGTCAGATTTTGGATCCGATAACCCGTTAACAGCCCCGACCAATGGGGATTTTCCATGTGTAAAATCATCATTGGCTACAGGAAACACGTGTCGGCTCATCGTTGGGACAGATGTCATCCACTCATTGGACAGAAGGCGACTATGATACGTCGACATGTGGCACGGCCCAACAAGTTTAAGTGGGCCGGCCCAACTAAAGGCCCACAAGATTTTGCGGCCCTTAATGGGTCAGCCCAGTTAAAGGCCCACGAGATTTTGCGGACTATAATCGGCTGGCCCAGCTAAAGGCCCACAAGATTTCGCGGGCCATAATAGGCCGACCCAGGTAAAGGCCCATAAGATTTTTGTCCATAATGGGCCGGCCCAGGTAAAGGCCCACAAAATTCTTGCGGATCATAATGGGCTGGCCCAGCTAAAGTCCCACGAGATTGCGCCGACATTAATGGGCCGGCCCAGCTATAGGACCACAAGATTTTGAGGACCTTAGTAGGCCGGCCCATTAACTGGCTGCCATGTTTTGGGCCAAATGCCGGCCCATAATTGATCCGGTCCATTAATGGTCTACCACGTTTCGGGCCTAATAATGGCCCATATAAGATCCGGCCCGTTAAAAGCCTCCCACTTTCTGGGCCAAATCACGGCCCAGATCAGGTCCGGCCCTTTAAGAGGCTTTGGGCTCAATTATGGCCCATATCAGATTCGGCCCGTTGACTGGACGCTATGCTTTTGGGCCCACTTGCTAAAGGCCCATTTAGTAATTCGGCCTGATATTAGTTTTGGCCTGTTAAGGTCCCATTTAATATTTTGTCCTTATATTAATTTCGGCCTGTTAAAAGCCCGTCATATAGTTGGGCCTAACTACGGCCCGGTTTGCATCCGGCCTGCTCACAGCCGATATCTGATTGGGCCAAACAAGGACCGAGACAACTTTGGCCTGTTAAAAGCCCGTGAATTGATTCGCACAATCATGGGTCGGGGTCCATTTCGGGCTGCCGCCGGCCCGTGAGCTATTCGGCACGTTTCAGGCCCAGCCTACTTCTCAGCCTCCTAAAAGCCCATTGAGTTTTCTTGCGAAAAGAGGGCCAGGGGTTACTCGGCCTATTAAAGGCCTGAATCTACTAGTGGGCCAGTTTGACGGGCCCATGATGCGGATCATACATCGTGATTGCATGACGGCCCGATTATGTACCGTAATTTTACGGTTTGGCCGGTTTACTGCGAAGATAGGACATATATACAGTAAAATAACTGCAGCATCATGAATAAGAAAAAACCTAGACTATACAATAAAGAAATTACGGCATATTACATCCACTGGGCATCAAAGTTCGCCACTATGATAATAAAGCACAAGCGGACATCAGATTACATACACTGGGCATCAAAGATCGCCACTAGTGCAAATAAACACGCCGACAAAATAATATACAAAACCGACAGCACTTCAATAGAGTTCAAGAAAGGTTAGCCCTGCTGGGGAGCTGCAGCGCAAGCAGCTGAGCAAGATGATGAGACTACGCTTGTTCAACACTTATATCTTCCTCACTTTGAAAGATAAACAAGCAGACAGATGACAGGTTTCGCACATAAAAGTATCAGTGCTGATAATTCATCACATTTCTTACTGACGAATAAAGTGACACAGTTTAAAATTGCATTAACACAATATGGTATTGTTTAGGTCAAGACATGGTAGGAAATGACATTGTGAAGGAGTTGGCAGCTTCACGACACCACTGGATTACAAATCAAGAACTCATAAGTATCAATAGTTAGTGTGCTGTCAATTTATCCCATTTCAGATTGGCAAATAAAGAGATGGTTTAAATAATAGTAGAATGATATGACATTGTTCATAGTTAAGACATTGCAGAATATGATATTGTGCTGTAGTGGGTAGGTTCACCACACCACTGGATTACGGATGAAGAACAGAAGCATACATGCAGTGGAAAAGAAGATCGCTTGCTCTGAATAGTTTAATTTACATGGTATGAAGAAGGAACTTGGTTGTACAACTGAAAACTTAAATTGAGAAGGACAAACTTTTGTTTATGAACTGCATAATAAACTTTAAACATCCAATTTGATGCAAACACCAAAAATAAACAGCTATTGCAGTCATGCCTAACCAAATATACAGAACAAAGTTTGAAGGCTTGAGAAGGACAAACTTACATTACTAGTGAAGACAGGCTCTATAAAGCCCTTGTCCATGCTGATGGGGGGACAATTCAAGAAGTTTAGCACAGAATCTTCTTCATAAGCATTGCCTTTATTCTACATTTTGTTGAGAGTAAATATAGATGTGATAATATACGAAAAAATGGAGAATATTTAAGATAAGATGAAGAGTGATGCTACATAACCAAGTAGCTATAAATGTATGTGCAGCGATACAGGCAAAAGGCACAGCCAAGAGCAATGCACAGCTAAACTTCTTCAGTACCAACCTTATGGTAAGAGTAAATATAGATCTGATGTGTAGAAAATGGAGGGCAAAGGAAAATAAGCTGCAGAGTGATGGTACATGAACAACTACCTGTCAATATAAGTACACTGATAAAGGACAACATGTACTTACAAGAACAATGTAGAGCTAAAAAAATTCATTGGCATTGGATATATTCTACACTAATGTAACCATTCATATGGATCAGATAATTTGGAGCGAACAATTGATAAGCAAGCTATCATGCATACTGCTGTCACATAATGAACCAGGTATGTATGCAAGTACAGTGATACAGGACAATAGGTACTAACAAGAGCAAAGCAGCGGGCAACATATTTGCGATATCATGTCGTTCTTTTCAAACCGGAATTCTTCTTCGAGCTGATTTTTGCAAAAAAGATCCGTGAGGCACATGCGGAAAACTAGAAGTTCAAATTGTCATGTGATTTCATAGACAGTACCTCATCCTGGGAACGAGACCAGTGCATAACAAGGTTTTTCCATTCAATGTCTTCTAAATTTAGCACAGGAGACTTCACCGGAAATTCGTTTATAGACTTGCCATCAAAGTGTGATTTCCTCAGGTAACACCGATACTGCTGCAATGCTTCCTTGAAAAGCACAAGCAAGCTTTGCTCGTCATGACTATCCAGATTTACCCTCACCTAGTTACAACAATGTAATGTAAATCATTGATGTGTTCGATCAGCAGAAAACAGGAAAATAATAACCATGAATAATAGCACTTACACGTAAGTTGGACATGAAGATGTGAAAATGGTGTTTGTCTTCACTATAATCTTCCCATGATGGGAATATATGCACGTAGTCCCTAACAACATTGAAAGCATTGTCTTTTAAACTGGGAAAAAATGGAATGGGGTTCCAATCTGCAGGAATTGGCCGTCTCTGTAGTTGGGATAGGTCTTCAGCCGGTGGACTTGCTGTACTTTTTGCTGGAGTTGGATATTTCTGTGGTATGGCTGGTGCTATGGCAAATGAAATCGGTATACCTTTTGCTGGAGTGCAGGTCCTGTGTGGTGGGGCTAGTGGTGTGGCCAGTGAAGTATGGGTATAGTCTGTTGGAGTCGGTCCTATGTTTTGTGTCACTGGTTGTACAGCCAATATAAGTGGGGCGCTATCTGATTTCTCCGGCACCACCACGTTTTTCAAGGACTTTACTGGTGCTCCTTTAGGTTCGGCAATCACCCTCTTCCTTTTTGATGTCTGATGCACAAGAACAACATTTGAGTGGAAATACATGGTATGACGACAGATGGAATATGTATTAATTATGGATGGGCATGGCATCTCGAGTTATATGATGAGTAAACTAAGCAGATGGTGGTGCAACAAAGTAGAAGAAATGCAATACAACATATGCAAGATACGCGCAATCAATAAAACCTTGCCAAATTAGAACAGGCACCTTGATGGGCGAACAGGACAGGCCATCTACCTTTGACTCCTCGAGGTTAGAATAGTCATTAGGATGATATTCTGAACAAGAATCAATAGGTGGGGAGCGTACGAGTTTCATTGCTTCCAGAATGGCACTCAATGCCTTGGTGCCAATTTTGTAAGTCATTGCAGTGTTCCACAATATTCTTCTAATGCGCGGATTCTGATATTCACTGTAATTGCGTACAATATCTGAGAACCATGAAAACATAAATAGTTGTGAGATTATCTTTGTAATGCAGATGATATGCTAATATAGGGGCGCCCCTATAAACACTTATGTGCTATCACTGGATTCTGATGAGAGAGCTCATGTGTGCTGTAACATCGTGCATGCATTTATATAATCTGGCACAAGTACACAAAAAAATAGGCTCCAGAAGTAAGGATAGCTGGCAGATGATAGGTTCATAATATACTGTATAGAGAGTTTATTGCCAAACCATGATAACAAGAACACACACCAACTAGGCAGATCATAGTGTACATAACAGGGGTACACCATAACCATGATATATAAATCAGGAAAGTGGAACTGGCGAAATACGGTGTTGTATTGCCGCTAGTAATTGAAAGCCTATCGATCACGTACAGGCCAGCACTATCAAACATGGTAAAGAAAGAGCAAGCAGATTTTGGATAATAAAATGTTGGTTGCGCAGTGCCCACACATGATGAACCAGAGCGCATTAAGAATGCAACTCCCAGCTGTATCTCGACCATTTCAAGCGGTTGGATGAAGATCCTATGTCTCCTAACCCTTCTTCTTCCTTGTCTCTGATTCTTCCCATACAGAACACCGCACGGGCCGCCGGCCGGACCACCGGCCCCCACCGCCTGTGTTCCTCCGCCACCCCCACCCCCCACCCGCATCGAGTTTTCTTCGTTCGGCGAGGCCCCACAACCACCCGAGCCCCTTGGATCGCACCGGCGAACTCCGGTGAGCTCTGAAAAATCGACTGACCCAATTTTGAAATTTAGTCTACTGTGATTTAACTAGTGTGGAATATAAAAGGGGAAAACCATAAGCATTGGGAGTATAGTGTTTAGCGTGCCATGGCGGATCTGAAGGTGCAAACCGGACAAAGGCAACTTCGCAACCAAGACAAGAAATCAGAGTAAAGCAGTGGCGATCTATTTTCTTGCTGCGATAAATAAGTTGAGCAGATACGAAAGAGTACCGCCTCTGGTGCGGCGCCGTGTACGCATCTGCTGAGAATTTGACGGTGCTGCAGTATCCATGGCTGTCGGCAGCGTGGAAGCAGATCTAGGAGGGTAGACGGTGGCGGCGGGGCGCGGTGGATGAGACGGTCGTAGGAGCGGCGCCGGCAAGGTGGACGACGGCGGGGATGAAGCGAGAGGACGGGATGCAAGGATCCCGGTCCGAAGGTGTGGATGAGAGAGGTCGATCTCTTGTAATGGACGGCGGCGTCGGGGTATCAGCTCCGGCATGGTGGAGGAGGACGGAAGTGGATGGGGTGGCGGACAGCGGCGGACGGAGGAGGGTGGGGTGGAGAGCGTGTTTTGGCGCCCACGGAGTACGAATTTGGAAAAGGGAGGTAGAGAGGAAGGGGGGAACCATGTATTCAGGGCGCGCTTGTCTCAAATGCGAGGAAATTTACAAAATTAGGCCCCGTTTCAAATTTCTACTACATCACAACAACATTAGTCAGTTGGGGATAGGACGGTATTCTCGCATACACCGAATATTTGCCGACGAGAGTTTGTTTTTGGCGCCCACCGTGTATGAATATGAATCAGGGAGAGAGTCGATTTCGGCCGAGGGCACACTGTGTTTTGGCGCCCACCGTGTATGAATCCGGGTGAGAGGCGGTTACGTCATGTTTGGGTGAAATTACAAACCTACCCCTATCGAAACCTATAGAAATCCAGCAGATAGGCTTTGCGTGGCAGGAATAGGCAGTAGTGATTTCCATCTCGTAGATTTTGGTTTCGGGCGGTTACTGCGACTTTCCCCGCTTCGTTCAAATTTTGCACAGTGCATGTTTACCGTGCCAACTCAATTCGAATCCCGTTTGTATTCTACTATTTTTTTCGGGCGGGATCCATTTTCAATTGGAATTACATTCTATATACATCATTTTTTTATATATACTTTCAAAAGCACAACACCATTTATACATAAATATGGTTTACAAATGGCATGATCTCAGATTCATAAGGTTGTATCCATCAATTTGGATTTTCAAATATTTGAAACCACTTTATGTTGAAATCCAATGTATGCATTCCTCGCTAACTGTCTCCAATTAATGTGTGTTTCATGCGTTTTTTTTAACTTCTCAAACATGTATAATGTGTTTCACACACGCAACATATAGTGTAATCCCGTTTAGACATTAATTGCATATAAACCATGCATTGTTTGTAATTGAAGAATCTATGGATCACCAATATTGATAAACTATATAACATTACACGTGTGCCCAAATTCAAATGAATATGCATGTTTGATACACCAATTTGCGTTATGATATTATCGATGTCGTGATCTCCAGTTTAAATATTTGAATCCCCTTTAATCCATATATTCGTCTCATATAGCTATCACTCATGCTTATATAGGACTATCTCTTTGGACCTATACGCGTTCATCGTCTCTCAGGCATCTCTCGTGCTACCTGTATGTCGACAATGATCTTTTATCTTCGTAACACACTGACGGTACTCTCTCCCTCGACCTTCATCACTCTATCTCTCTCTAAGTATATCTCGCTCCCTGCTATGTGTCTCTAGCTATGATTCTCCATGTGGAATCTCTTTCTCTCACACAAACACAAAACTTTGTCTCCTGGGGTCTCATTTCTCTCAACTATTCCCATGTGTGCCACTCGCACACCCCACATACAGAGATGTCTTTCGCTCCTTAGATATGAGAACCTACGACTCTTCCTCTTCAATTCTCTTTATCACACACAAACACAAACTCTGTCTCCTAGGGTCTCATATTTCTCCATTGTTCTCTTGTATGTCGCTCAAACACACCCTCTCTCCCTAGAGATATCTTGCGTTCCCTCATATGTCTTTCTAGCTATCACTCTCATTGTGAAATATCTTTCTCTCTCACAGACACAAAACTCCGTCTCTCTGGATCTCATTTCTCTCTGATATCTGTTTGTATGTGACTCAGATGCACCCTCTCTCTATCTCTCTCACACCCACACACATAACCCGGCCTTCTGATCCACTCGACTCCTTTCTCCAATGCACACTAGCTAGCATCTTTATCTTTCTATTTATTTGTTTCTCCATCAACCTTCTTTCTCGCCCTCACTCTTGATTCCTATCACGCACACTACATATGTTTCTCTCTACATGCAGTCAAGTGCCCTCTCACACACATATATAACTTCACCCTTTGAACCACCCGATGGTCATCTCCGACACCCAAAGTAACGGATGTCTCTCTAGCTAGCATCTCCATCTCTGTATCTATCTGTAGTTTCTCCATCAACATTTCTTTCTCACACGGAGTCTTGCTTCCTATCACCCACACTATATAAGTTTATCCATACATGTGCATTTATAGGTTGATCTCTTTTTCACAATAGTTGCGCCTCACCCCCTCTGCTCGCCATAGATGCATGCTCCAGCCCACGCCATTATCTCTTAAAGACAAAAGCACATGCTCAATTGTCGGGCCTTCTTCCCTGCATTCTCACATGCATGCACATTGTCATACCGATCCGTCTCTCCCATGTCGTTGATCTTAGGACTTATGTCTTCTTTCTTTTATCTCGATCATACACGCGCGCACACACACACACATCCCACGTATACATGTATACCTCTCACACATGCACGTTCAAGGTCTCTATGTCTCCATACGAAGTTAACTACCCTCAATCCTAACGCCACATCGAATCGTTCTCCTCTTTTGTGCACATAACTTCCGCCTGGATGGGCAAAACACACACTCACACTTAACAATCTCCTTCTAGCTACCCCTCCCCCCCCCCCCCCCCGCGCGTGCCTCTCACTCTTCCCCTATATCCTCGAAACCAATAAGACCATCCCTTTGTTTAATTCCCACCTACATGCACCATCGATATATAGTAGTCTTCCTTGGTGTCTCTCGAACAAAGACGTTCTCTCGATGTCGACTCCTCTCACGCGTACGCACCTTCTCTTCCCTCCCTACGGGCATTTTCTCTCTCGCACCCCATCGTTGGTGGCCTCTGCCATACACATCACCTCTCTATGATGAAGACATGCACACTTAAATTATATCCGCCATAGGGGACCTCGCGACACACACACACACACGCGCGCGCGCATGCGCATGCACGCACGCACGCACACCCCCCCACACACACACTATGTAACGCCCCGGATTCGATGCGCAAGGTGTCTTCCAGTTATTTCGCCTTTGTTGCCATGTCATTTGCATGCGTGTTGCACTTTGCCATGTCATCATATGCATTTCATCCGCATGTTTTTCAAAACTTGCATCCGTTCGGGTTCCGCGGTTCTCTCCGTTGTCCGTTCCGAGCCCTTTCACACTCGCACGCGCCCGCGGCACCTTCGAAGTATTATTTTATAAGTGGCATAAAAATGTTCTCGGAATGGGATGAAACTTGGCGTGTGGTCTTATTATAGTGTAGACAGGCCGCCTGTCAAGTTTCGTCGCATCCGGAGCTCGTTTGATAGCCCAACCGTTAAACATATAGCGGTACCGCTACCGGTACCTTCGCCGGACGTTTCGGTCTCCGAAACTACTGCTGGGATGCCATCTCTTCTCTCCCGAAAGCTTAGCCCATCTAAACATAGCCCACCAACCTCTCCCAGGCCTGCCTAACCTCCCCCTCATTCGGATCCGTCGGATCGCGATCGGAGGGCTTCGAAAGCCCCCAATTCCCCCTAACCTAGCCCCTCCTACCTATAAATGGACACCCCCACGTCCATTTTCGGGCTAAACCTACCCCTAGCCTCCTCCCCTAACCTCCCAGATGCCGACGCCTCATTTTCCGCGCCCGTCCACCTCCCGTCCGCCACTTGGCACCATCCCACTCGCCAGCACCACCGCTCCAGTCGCCTCCCAGCCAACGGGAGAGCGCCACATGCCCCGCAGCCTTCCTCCCACCTCGCGCGGCCCTGCAGGCCCAGGCGCAGCCCGCCCGGGCCCGAGCCGCCGCCGCTCCGGCCTGCAGGCGCCCGCCCGCATCGCCTCCTGCTCCCTCGTCCACGAGCCCCAGGGGAAGGAGCTCCCACACCAGGCCCCGCCGGCGTCCTCGCCGGAGCAGCAGCGAGCTCCACCAGGTCCCCGGAGCCCCTTCGCCGCCGTCTTCGCCTGCCTCCGCGTCGGCTGCCGTCTCGCCGCCGTCCCTACGCCTCGCGCCGCCCCTCTCCGGAGTGCACCCGCGCCGCCCCGCCTCCTCCTCTGCGCCGGAGTACGTCGCGCGCCACCGCCCGGCCCCGTCATCGCCGGATCTGGCGCCCCCGTGCCCGGATCTGCCCGTTCCCGCCGGAACCGCCCCGCGCCGCCCCGTCCTCGCTTGCTTGTCACCGGTGCCAACTGCCGCCGCCGCCCCTGCCTCATCCCCGCTCGGGAACGGGGAGGACGACGCCACCAACCCCGCTCGGCGCTTGGTGGGCCCTGGCTACCCCGCGGCCCAGCCCAGCGTCGAGCGCTGCCCCGGCCTGCCTCCTCAACCAACTGGGCCAAGCCCATGGGTGAGATGCCGCTAAGCCTCGCCCCGCACGATTTTTACTATTCAACGCTCACTCATTTTTTTCCAAAAAAACTGCTAAGTCCCGAGATTATCACTTTATGTTGCCCTGTTCATAGCATCATAACTTGCTGCATACTGCTCCGTTTTGTGCGTGTAATATATCAAAATGTTCATCATGAGATGCTCTTCATTGAACTCCATTGTTCCATGCTTGTTTGGGATCATCTTGATGCCTGAATCATCGTTGCAAGAGTGCTATATGATGTTAACTGTTGTCTGTTAACAGAACATGCTCATTTATCATTTTTGCCATGTATGATGTGTGCATCCTATGAGCATGAGCTCTACATGTATTTTGAACTACATCATGCCATCTTTACAGGGGTGCTTGTCTTGTATTTTTGTGAGTCTTGTACTGAGTGCATCGAGCTTGTTAAGTAGGGTACTTGTTGTTACTGTTTTGCTAGGCTCAATCTGCTATATCATGATGCTATGTAAACCTACTGCTACAAGTCATTCTATGCATAATCTGGAGATGTTCAATAAGGATGTTTTGTTACACATGTCATGCTCTATACATCCATGCCCCTGGTTGCATTTATATCTTGCTTTAACTTGTCGTAATCTTGCTCTCAAATTGCTAAATAATGTTGCTGTCAGCCTGTTAACATTAAGCTCAGTTTTGCCATGAGCTTTGCTAGTGATCCATGCACCCAATGAACTTGCTATTGCCATGCTTAGCTTCACAAACATGTCTTCTTACTGTTACTCACATTGTCATGCCATTTAATGCTCTGTGGTGAGTGGTACAAGCTCACCGACATGCCTACTTATCGTGTTCCTGTCATGCTTGAATCTGTCATATCATTTGCCATGTTTAAATGGGTGCCATCATATCTTCTGATCCTTTTTGGCTCATGAGCAGTAAAGGACATTTGTTCTATGCAATTAGTAGGTTCATTCCATGCCTTTTTTTACAATGATAAGTTCCTGTAACATGTTGTTTGATAGCTCTAAACATTGCAACCTGATGTTATTTCTGTAAAGTCTGAAACTATTATTGTTTGCAATCTTGCCATGTATTTTTAAGCATGTTCTTGTATTTTCTGGAGATAGCTCGGTGTTCATGTTTTGTCATTCATTACCTGTACATCATGTCCATGCCTTTTGTTCTCATGTTGGGGTGCTGTAGGATGTTGTTTTGATGCTTGCAATATGCCTAGTTGCTGTTTTGGACAGATTGTTGCTATAACTTGTATAGAGTGCATGTGTTGAACCGTTGCTCCGTTTTGAGAATTGCATGTAGTTTCATATTCTCATGTTGCATCCTTGTTTTGAGGTGTTTGCTTGATGTTTGTATGCATTTTGCATCAATGCCATGTTTAACTTGTTTTGCTCATATCTTCTAGGCCGTAGCCCCGAATTAAATGAACTTTACATGTAACTTGACTAGAATCTCTTGTAGATCATCTTGGTGCATTTTAACTTGCTGTTTAACAACTTGAACATAAGGTTTATTCAGATCTGGACCAATTTAAAAATTTGCATATGAGGGCTTACCGGAATTGTTATATGTTGTTTCCGGCCTCATATAAACTTGCTTTGATGTGTTGTTCTTGTATGCATCATCTCTTGCCATGAGTAGCTTCATGTAGCTTTGTCATGCATCATGCTTGAGTTTGCATCATGTCATGTATATGTGTGGTGTGTTTACTATGTTGTGTGCTTCTCTCGATAGTTCCCGTTTCATTGCGATCGTGAGGATTCGTTCGTCTATGCTTGGTTCGTCTTCATGGCTTCATCTTCTTCATGGACTCGTTCTTCTTCCTAGCGGGATTTTAGGCAAGATGATCGTCACCTTGGATCTCATTACTATCATTGCTATGCTAGTTGCTTCGTTCTATCGCTTTGCTGTGCTACCTATCTTTTGCTCTTCAAGCCTCCCAAATTGCCATGTCAGCCTCTAACCTTTTCACCCTTCCTAGCAAACCGTTGCTTGGCTATGTTACCACTTTGCTCAGCCCCTCTTATAGCGTTGATAGTTGCAGGTGAAGTTGAAGATTGCTCCATGGTGGACAGAATTATGTTGGGATATCACAATATCTCTTATTTAATTAATGCATCTATATACTTGGTAAAGGGCGGAAGACTCGGCCTTATGCCTGGTGTTTTGTTCCACTCTTGCCGCCCTAGTTTCCGTCATATTGGTATTATGTTCCCGGATTTTGCGTCCCTAATGCGGTTGGGTGATTTATGGGACCCCCTTGACAGTTCGCTTTGAATAAAACTCCTCCAGCAAGGCCCAACCTTGGTTTTACCATTTGCCTCACCACCACCTACTTTTCCCTTGGGAGTAATTAACCCAAGGGTCATCTTTATTATAGCCCCCCCGGGGCCAGTGCTTCTCTAAGTGCTGGTCCAAACCAAAGCCCTTTGCAGCGCCCCCTCAGGGAAACTTGAGGTCTGGTTTTAGTTGTATGGATTGCTCATCCGGTGTTGCCCTGAGAACGAGATATGTGCAGCTCCTATCGGGATTGCCAACGCATCGGGCAGTCTTGCTGGTCTTGTTTTACCATTGTCGAAATGTCTTGTAACCGGGATTCCGAGTCTGATCGGGTCTTCCTGGGAGAAGGAATATCCTTCGTTGATTGCGAGAGCTTATCATGGGCTAAGTTGGGACACCCCTGTAGCGTATAATCTTTCAAAAGTCTTGCCCGCGGTTATGTGGCAGATGGGAATTTGTTAATGTCCGGTTGTAGATAACTTGACACTATATCCGAATTAAAACGCATCAACCGCGTGTGTAGCCGTGATGGTCTCTTTTCGGCGGAGTCCGGGAAGTGAACACGGTTTTGGGTTATGTTCGACGTAAGTAGGAGTTCAAGATCACTTCTTGATCATTGCTAGCTTCACGACCGTTCCGCTTGCTCTCTTCTCGCTCTTATTTGCGTATGTTAGCCACCATATATGCTTAGTCGCTGCTGCAACCTCACCACTTTACCCCTTCCTTTCCCATTAAGCTTTGCTAGTCTTGATACCCATGGTAATGGGATTGCTGAGTCCTCGTGGCTCACAGATTACTACAACAACAGTTGCAGGTACAGGTTATGCGATGATCATGACGCGAGAGCGATGTTACTTGTCTTGGAGTTCTTCTTCTGCTTCTTCTTCGATCAGGGGATAGGTTCCAGGTCGGCAGCCTGGGCTAGCAGGGTGGATGTCGTTTGAGTTTATGTTTGTGTTCGGTCGTGCCTCATGCTCCTGCCTCCCGTGGCCGGCTGTGCTGCCGCGGAGGACTCACCGCCCCCTACTATTCCCACCGCTGGCCAGGCCCTGCGGCGACGGCAGCCTTACACCGCAGCCAAACCAGTGAACCCTCGTACTCCTCTCCGCGCGGGCTTCCGCTGCCGCGTCTTCCCCGGCTCTGCATCGTCCCCTTCCTAGGCATCGCCATCGTCCACCGCCGTGGTGCTCTCCGCGCGGTGTGGTCAACGTGGTCAAGGAACGACTTCCATCAGAAGAGTACTGTATGTGGAGAGGCTGACAGCTGGGTCCACGGCCACAGCCCAGTTTTTTTGTGATTTGCCAAGTAAGCCGCTTTGTCAGGCCTGTTGGGCTGCAAAACTCAAGACGAGGAGAGCTTTCATTCGGCTGGCCGAGAAAATGGCCCATCGGTAATGAAAAATGGGATGTACATTTTTAAAACACATCAAACCGGGAATTAGTTTCAAATATCTTTTTTTTCATTTTGAGATTTTAAATTACATTAATTTTTATGCGTGGAGAATTTGTTGGATTTTATATTGATATACATTTATTTTTAAAATCAGTTTGAATGTGAGTCGAAATTTCGGGATTAAAAACAGTTCGGACCGCACCGAAATATGCAAAATTTCGTATAATTTTTTAACCGTGGCCACAGTATGGGCTGTAATGCTAACAAAAAGAATATGGGCTAAAAAAACCTTAAGAGTTAGCAAATGGGCTGTAAATTATTAGAAATAATGGCAGATGGGTTGTATGCTGTTTTCCACAGATTTGAGGCTTTCCTAAAAAAAGGTTGACGCACAAGCAGTGACTGTTGGATTGCCATCCAACGACCGTCGTGCTTCTTCAATCTCTGCTCTTCCTGTTCCAGCCGCTCAAACAAGCGCTGGCGGGACTGCCTCCTCCCTCCTCCCCACGGCCGGCTCTGCTGCCGCGCAGGCCTCACCGCCCCATCGTACTCCCATCGCTGGCCTAGCCATCCCTCTACTCACCCACACCTGCTGTTATTCTCCGGCGACGGCAGACGAACCAGTAAACCCTTGTACAGTCGTACTCCCCTCCGCGTGGGAAACAACTGCCGAGTCTTCCCTACCTTCGTGTCGTTCCTTTCCTAGGCCTCGCCGTCGTCCACCGCCCTGGTGCTCTCGGCGCGGCCTGGTCAACATGGTCAACGACCGACATGCATCTGAAGTGGACTGTACGTGGAGATGCCGACATCTGGGTCCACGACCGCACGCAAGGAAATGCCTCCTTATTACGTGCAAAATAATGATTCCTCCACCTGACATCAGGGACCCACCGAAAGGGCCTCTGTATTTTGCGAAAAAACATTGCTGTCGCTGACAGCTCGGACCCACCAGCTATATCTTCGCACGCAAGGAAGTGCCTCCTTATTATGCACAAAAAAATGAATACTCCGCCTATTAGCTGGGACCCAGTATAGTGGCAGGCTGACTTGTGGGCCTACTAAGTTGACGGGGACGGAGGGCTTTGTCAACTTAGTCAATAATATGCACGATTCTTGCTCGAGTGACCGTACGATGTCCATCCAACGGCCGTAGTGCTTCTTCAACCTCTGGTCTTCTTGCTCCAGCCGCCCAAACCAGCGGCGGTCGTGCCTCATGCTCCTGCCTCCCGTGGCCGGCTGTGATGCGGCGGAGGTCTCACCGCCTCCTACTACTCCCACCGCTGGCCAGGACATCCCTCTACTCACCCACACCCCCTGTTATTCTGGAGCGATGGCAGCCTCACCCTCGTACTCCTCTTTGCGTGGGCATCCACTGCTGCGTCTTCCCCGGCTCCGCGTTGTCCCCTTCCTAGGCCTCACCGTCATCCACCGCCGTGGTGCTCTCGGTGCTGCGTGGTCAATGTGGTCAACGACTGACTTCCATCGGAAGAGTACTGTGCATGGAGAGGCTAACAGCTGGGTCCACGGCGGCCGCAAGGAAGTGCCTCCTTATTACGTGCAAAATAATTATTCCTCCACCTAACAACAGGGACCCACTAGACGGGCCACCAGTATTTCGCGAAAAAAATGTTCCCCCCTGACTACTGGGATCCACCATCTACATCTTCGCACGCAAGGAAGTGCGTCCGGGCAAAAAAAAACGATTCGCCCCCCTGACTGCTAGGACCCACCAGCTACATCTTTGCAGGCAAGGAAGTGCCTGACAGTCGGCACCCACCTGGTCGAAGCGTACGTAGCATTGTCATTCTGGTCGTGAAACTGTACGTACATACTGGTCGATGTAGAGGCACGCACGTGTCGTAGTAGAGGTGCGCACGTGTCGATGTAGAGGCGCGCACGTAGCATGTACACGTACATACAGTGGTGAGGGTGCAAGAAAGAAAATACGGCCATGTACATACATACGGGAAGGGTCTTGAACGCCTACTCGCGCATACGTACATGGCTGGGTCGGAACAGAGAAACATCGTCATCGTCGTGTTCATGGGGAGCCAACGGAATGCGTCGTGTTCATGGGGAGGCAACGGAATGCGTCGTGTTCATCGGGAGGCAACGGAACGCGTGGGAGCCAACCGACTTCGATGGAACAGGGGATGGAAACAAGGCCTGGTGTACCGCATAACAGAGGAAACGGACCTCCTACGTTCGGAACGGGGTCCTGTTGATCGGGAGGGGTGTGGCATACCGCAAAACGGAGGAAACGGACCTCCTACGGTCGAAACGGGGGTCCTGTTGATCGGGAGGGGTGTGGCGTACCACAAAACGGATGAAATGGACCTCCTACGGCCAAAATGGGGGTCCTGTTGATTGGGAGGGGTGTGCCGTACCGCAAAACGGACGAAACGGACCTCCTACGGTCGAAATGGGGGTCCTGTTCATCGGGAGGCGTGTGGCGTACCGAAAAACAGGACTCCACGGGATACTGTTCATCTCCACCGTCGACCTCCTCCAGCCTCAACGGGCTACCGTCGACCTCCTCCAGCCTCCACGGTCTCCTGTTCATCCAGCCTCCACCGCACGCTACTCCATCGGCTACTGTTCAACCACCCCTCCATCGTCTACTGTTCATCCAGCCCTCCACCGTCTACCATTCATCCAGCCCTCCACACCACGTGGTCCTGTTCAACCACCCCTCAATGGCCACCCATCCACCATCTACTGTTCATCCAGCCCTCCACACCACGGGGTCCTGTTCATCCAGAGGCAACGCCACCACTCACTGTTCATCCAACCCCCCCCCCCCGCCCCTGCAACGCTTACTGTTTCATCCAATCGATCGACTTCAGTTAGCAGCAGTAGCGAAGGAATCGCTCCATCGGGTTCAGTTAACAGCCATCGATCGATCGCTCGGGTTCAGTAACGCGTAGCCTGCAGTGCAATCGCTCGGGTTCAGTTAGAGCCCAACGCCTCGCTCGGGTTCAGTTAGAGCCAACGCCTCGCACGTGTAGAGAGAAACGCGCATCACTCGGCCCCCGACCTCCCACTGTAACCGGCAACTCCCCGAAATTTTCCTCCCTCTCGCTTCTACCACGGTTTATTCTGTCATGGACGCCCAAAGAATGTCATGCAGCTGTGTCTCCAGCCCGCCCAGGACGAAAAGCCCATTTTTTGTCATGATTTTTTGTCAAGAAGTAGGAGCCCACCACATCTATGATGATACCGGGTTTTGTCATAATTATCATCATAGAAGTGTCATATGGATGACAGAAAAAAATTCGTTCGGCCCAAAATGTCACGGATGTGTCTTTTTTTGGTAGTGTAAGTCATCTATATATGAGTATATTGACTTAGGAGTCAAATTAGAACATTTGATTATAGGTCATACTCATTGTTTAAGCACAAGTGGGGTTACCATTTTTACATAAAACATTGTTGTGTTGATACCATTAGAGTTGCTTTAGCTCAAATCATAGAGCAAAGCCCCCCCTAGATGTGATATCCCCCCTTAGAGGGATGAACTAACCTTGGGTTTTGTCGATGATGACTTCATGTAGATAGTGAAGATGTGGATGCTCAATGTTGATGTAGATTGTTTGGAGCAATCAATTGGAGTGAGTTGCACTTTTAATACCTACATGGGTTAGTCCCACAAGGAACATGCAAGAATATCCACAGACATAGTGAAACACACATATAATGATGTCCATGAAAACATTAGGTTACCTTGTGTGCAAGATATGGAAGTTGATTGCACATGTCCTTGCTAAAATGAATAAGAGTGAAGTTTGTTGGCGGAGTCACCCTCAAGAACTCTCTAGTTTTTCTTCTTTGGTATCCACATCAACTTGATGGGAATTCTTGGAGTTGTAGTCGTACTTGATGAAGTTGAACTTGATGTAGTCTTGTGAACCCACTTGACCATGGCCTTAGGAGCTTCTACAAATGAATCAATCTCTTCTTGAAGCCTGTCCTTGCCTTTTAGCTTGTGGCCTTGTGGTGGAAGATCATCTTGAGCTTGTGTTCCCTTGAAGGAAGTGGGATCATAATTCTCTTGTTGAGGAACAAACTTTGTCTTGGGGTATTGATCTTCTTCCCACTCAACTCCATTGGCATTGAACTTTCATTCAAAACCAACACCTTGATTCTTCCGGTGCCTTCCTTACTTGCACACAATTTCCTCAAATTGCTTACTTTTGGCAAGGCTCTTGTAAACACCTTTCTCTATACTTCCCTTCAATAAGATATTTTCCTGCTCAAATGTAACTTGGCTAAGAGAATCATTAGTGGAATCAAGAGAACTACTAGAAGCAACAATATTGGATTTAACATTGTTATTGTTACTACTATATGAAGAATCTTTTTGATCTTATTGCTAGATTTTACTTGAGGCATATAAGTAGATAAGAGTAAATGCTTGGCAATGTTAGAAGAACTCTTCTTTCGAAGATCATCATTGATAGCTTTTAGGAACCCATGCTCTTGCTCTAAATTTAGCTTCTCGAAGCGTAGCTTCTCATGAGTTCTTAGGAGCTCTCTATGATCCTCTAGAGTTGTTTCATGAGCTAACTTAAGAGTGTTTAGTTCTTTAGTTAGACGCTCAATCTCCTTCTTATAATTGTCAGTCGTTTCATCTTGATTAGCATGATTAATAGCAATTTCATCATAGTTTTCATCTCTAGTGTTGTCAACAAGTAAATCATCATCACCTAGCAAATCATACTCATCACTATTGAAATCAACATACTTGGGGTGTGATACCTTGGGGCCTTTAGCCATGAAGCATCTTCCAATTCCTTCATTTGGTGAGTCAAATATGTCGTAGGAGTTGGTTGACACAAGTGCAAGACCGACAACACCTTCATCTTGAGTATATTCGAAGTCGGAGTGATAGCTTCTCTCGGAGTAGTTTTGGAGTCGGCACTGGATACCCATTCACCAACATGAGCTTGATGTCTTTGTCTTTGTAGCTCTTTGATGACTTGTCCTTCCTTTCTGAATCCTTGCTTCCACGAGAGGGTCTTTGTTCATAACGATCATCTCTGCTCCTTCTCTCTCTTGGTGGTGAGTATTCTCTTCTACTTCTCCTCTTAGTTGAATCTTCTCTGTTCTTGTAGGGAGCCGTACACTCATTGGAGTAGTGTCCAGGTCCTCCACAATTGTAGCAATTACGACCACGACTAGAAGATCTTTTGTCATTGTAGGACCTTGACTTGGAGCTTCTCTCCTTGCTTCTATTCTTGTAGAATTTGTTGAAGTTCTTCACCATTAAGATTGATTCTTCATTGAAGACTTGTTTCTCACTTGATGTTGTAGGAGCATCACATGAAGCTTTGTAAGCACCACTTGACTTGGTGTGGAGCTCTTACTTATCCTAGAGTGACATCTCATGAGCAACATTCTACCAATGATTTCCGTGGGCTTGAGATCTTTGTAATTGGGCATCATTTGGATTAATGTGCACACGGTGTCATAGTTTCCATCCAAGGCTCTTAGGATCTTCTTGATGATGAATTTGTCGGTCATCTCTTTGCTTCCTAAGCCGGTAATCTCATTTTGTGATGAGAGGAAGCCTAGAATACATCTCAGCGACTCCTTCACAATCCTTCATTTTGAACTTGTCAAGTTGACTTTGAATCACATCCAACTCGGATTCCTTGATGGAATCGGTACCTTCGTGCATATCAACCAAAGTATCCCAAATTTCCTTTGCATTTTGCAAGGTGGCTTATTTTGTTGAATTCTTTAGGGCACAATCCGTTGCAGAGAATATCACAAGCTTGAGCATTCTATTGCAACATCTTCAATTCTTTCGTTGATGCTTCACGATCCGGTTCTCTTCCATCCTCGAAGTATTCACCTTGCAAGCCAATGCGCACAATAGCCCAAACGACGGGGTTATGACCAAGAATATGCATTTTCATCTTATGCTTCCAACTAGCAAAATTAGTACCTTCAAAGTAAGGACATCTAGGGTGATACTTTCCCTCCCTAGACGCCATACTCTCCTAGGTTGTGAAACCAAGGCTATGATCACCAAAGCTATGAAAATCAACACAAATGGAGACCAAAGCTCTGATACCACTTATAGGATCGAAAGTAGGTCTAGAAGGGGGTGATTAGACTCCTTGACCAAATAAAAATCTAGCCTTTTCCCACTTTTAGTTGTTGGTAGATTTTAGCAACTAGTACAAGTCAAGCAATCAACCTACACATGCAATTCTAAGAGTATATCAGCGGAAAGTAAAACATTGCATATGAAGGTAAAAGTAAGGGATTGGAGAGTGCAAATGCAATGAAGAAACAGATATTTTTGGCGTGGTTCCGATAGGTGGTGCTATCATACGTCCATGTTGATGGAGACTCCAACCCACAAAGGGTAATGGCTGCGCGAGTCCATGGAGGGCTCCACCCACGAAGGGTCCATGAATAAGCAACCTTTTCTATCCCACCATGGCCCCACAAAGGACTTGCCTCACTCGGGTAGATCTTCACTAAGTAGGCGATCTCCTTGCCCTTACAAACTCCTTGGTTCAACTCCACATAATTTTGGAGGCTCCCAAGTGACACCTAACCAAATTAGGAGATACCACTCTCCAAAAGGTAATAGATGGTGTGTTGATGATGAACTCCTTGCTCTTGTGCTTCAAATGATAGTCTCCCCAACACTCAACTCTCTCTCACAGATTTGGATATAGTGGAAAGAAGATTTGAGTGGGAAGCAACTTGGGGAAGGCTAGAGATCAAGATTCTTGTGGTAGGATTGGAATATCTTTGTCTCAACATATGAGTAGGTGGTTCTCTCTTAGAAAATGTTTGCTGGAAGTGTAGGCATGTTTTGATGGCTCTCTCGCCAATGGAGAAGGGGTGGAGGGGTATATATAGCCTCCACACAAAATCCAACTGTTACACACATCTGACCCAACTCGGTCAGACCGAATAGAGGAACTCGGTGAGACCGATTCAGTTCAAAATGTGAATGTTAGGAATCTCGGTGGGACCGGTTGGAACAACTCGGTGTGACCGATGTGCTAGGGCTTAGGGCAACTCAGCTGCACCAATTGCATCAACTCGGTGAGACCAAAGTGAAGCAATAGGACAACAGAGTGAATGTGAAGCAAACTTGGTGTGACCGATTGCACTGACTCGGTGAGACTGAAAGAGTGGAACATTTCACATGGAGAATGCAAGGCCATCTTGGTGAGACCGAGATCCATATCGGTGTGACCGGACTGTCAGGGATTCTGGCAGTGGCTATGTCAAATAAACTCGGTGGCGCCGGATAGGATATTTCGGTGGGGCCGAGTTTGACTTTGGGTTTTGTACATATTTGGAATGAGATAGTGGTTGAGGGTTTTGGAGCAATATCACAAAGCATTTTGAGCAAGTAGACCATAAAGCAACAATCATTCCCTTTTAATGGTATTGGCTTTTCCTATGGACTCAATGTGATCTTGGATCACTAAAATATGAATGAAGAGTCTTGAGCTTTTGCCAATGTGTGTCCTTAGCATTTTGAGGGGTCCACATTTCTAGTCCATGCCATGTCATTCATTGAACTATCTGAAATATTGAACTTGAATGGATATTAGTTCAAGGACCTATATGTTGTTGTGAATTACCAAAACCACCTGGAGGTTAGTTGCACTTTCAATCAAGTAATTGTTTCAACTCAAACACGGGGTCTCCCTAAGGTGGAGGAGGACTTCCTAGAGTTTCAACAGGAAAAATGTGTTTGAGAATAGGTGATTGATCAAAGAACATCTTATCTATTTCATTTCTTTCGTTCAAGTGCATATCCTTTTCATGGTCTAGCAAATATTGTTCTAGCGGATCAATTTGAGTACATGCTCACTAGTTGAGTAATTCTCCTCCATCTTTTAGGCGAAGTACATGTCTGAGGTCTCATACCTCTCGACACGGGCTTGAGTCTGAAATACCAATTTCAACTCTTGGTACATCTCATATGCTCCGTGATGTTCAAAACGGTTTTGAAGTCCTGGTTCTAAGCCGTAAAGCATAGTTCAATTAAACTATCAAGTAGTCATCATATTGAGCTAGCCTTCATAATGTTTGCATCTTCTCCTGCAATAGGTCTGTCACCTAGCAGTGCATCAAGGACATAATTCTTCTGTGCAGCAATGAGGATTAACCTCAGATCACGGACTCAGTCCGCATCTTTGCTACTATCATCTTTCAACTTAGTTTTCTCTAGGAACATATAAAATACATAGGGAAGCTACAACACGAGCTATTGATCTACAACATAATTTGCAAAATACTATCAAGACTAAGTTCATGATAAACTAAAGTTCAATTAATCATATTACTTAAGAACAACCACTTAGATAGACATCCCTCTAGTCATCTAAATGATCACGTGATCCAAATCAACTAAACCATGTCCGATCATCACGTGAGATGGAGTAGTTTTCAATGGTGAACATCACTATGTTGATCATATCTACTATATGATTCACGCTCGACCTTTCAGTCTCCAGTGTTCCGAGGCCATATCTGCATATGCTAGGCTCGTCAAGTTTAACCCAAGTATTCTACATGTGCAAAACTGGCTTGCACCCGTTGTATGTGAACATAGAGCTTATCACACCCGATCATCACGTGGTGTCTCAGCAATATACCTTGAAATTTAGTAAGGGATCGTCTTATAATGCTACCGTACTAAGAAAAATAACATGCATAAAAGATAAACATCACATGCAATCAAAATATGTGACATGATATGGCCATCATCATCTTATGCCTTTGACCTCCATCTCCAAAGTACCATCATGATCTCCATCGTCACCGGCATGACACCATGATCTCCATCATCTTGGTCTCTATCAACGTGTCATCACATGGTCATCTCGCCAACTATTTCTTTTGCAACTATTGCTATCGCATAGCGATAAAGTAAAGCAATTATATGGTGCTTCCATCTTATGCAATAAAGAGACAACCATAAGGCTCTAGCTAGTTGCTGATAACTTTAACAAAACATGATCATCTTATACAACAAATTATATCACTTCATGTCTTGACCATATCACATCACAACATGCCCTGCAAAAACAAGTTAGCCGTCCTCTACTTTGTTGATGCAAGTTTTATGTGGCCGCTACGGGCTTCTAGCAAGAACCATTCTTACCTACGCATCAAAACCACAATGATTTTTCGTAAAGTGTGTTGTTTTAACCTTCAACAAGGACCGGTTGTCGGTGTCAGAACCGGCGGATCTTGGATAGGGGGTCCCGAACTGTGCGTCTAAGGCTAATGGTAATAGGAGGCGGGGGACACAATGTTTACCCAGGTTCGGGCCCTCTCTATGGAGGTAATACCCTACTTCCTGCTTGATTGATCTTGATGATATGAGTATTACAAGAGTTGATCTACCACGAGATCGTAGAGGCTAACCATAGAAGCTAGCCTATGATTATGATTGTTGTTGTCCTACAGACTAAACCCTCCAGTTTATATAGACAACGGAGGGGGCTAGGGTTACACAAAGTCGGTTACAGAGAAGGAAATCTAGATATCCGAATTGCCAAGCTTGCCTTCCACGCAAAGGAGAGTCCCACCCGGACACGGGATGAAGTCTTCAATCTTGTCTCTTCATAGTCCAACAGTCCGGCATAAGCATATAGTTCGGTTGTCCGAGGACCCCCTAATCCGGGACTCCCTCAGTAGCCCCTGAACCAGGCTTTAATGACGATGAGTCCGGCGCGCAGATTGTCTTCAACATTTCAAGGCGGGTTCCTTCTCCGAATACTCCAAAGAAGATCTTGAACACAAGAATCATGTTCGGCTCTGCAAAACAAAATTCCACATACCACCGTAGAGAGCACAATATTCCACGAGTCTAATCTGCTGACAACTTTTTCATAGCATGACATCACACCGTGGCCCGGTTATTATTCGAACCGTTTTATCAACCTGCTACTGCACGTCTCGCGAGGCGGTTTTATTGGCACGTCTTGTCGAAGCAGAGATCATGTCCCCTTATCACGGGATTCTCATCAATACGGGCGTGGGTAACCCAACCGCTCCATTAGTACGACTCCTTGGTTTAGGCAAGTTCCAAATGGCCGCGCGGAGGACGCTTGACATTCTTCCTCTATATAAAGAGGTCAAGACCTGTCCTTTTCTTTCCACGCCTGATCCTCCCCTTCCTCTACCTCGAGTTCCAACACCCAAGGTTCAATCCAAGCGCTCCGGACCTTCAAACATGTCCGGATCCAACCTTCAAGGCCAGTGGATGGCCTCTTCCGTCATAGAGGAGGACATTAAGAAGCTCAGAGAGGCTAGGTATTTGACCGCCGAAATCCTTCATAGGCTTCCTGCTCAAGGGCAGGTCATTCCCACTCCCAAACCCAACGAGAGCGTCGTATTCATCTCCCACTTCCTCCGAGGGCTAGGCTTTGGTCTTCATCCCTTTGTTAGAGGGCTCATGTTTTATTACGGGCTAGACTTTCACGATCTAGCTCTGAATTCCTTCCTTCACATCTCGACGTTCATCGTTGTGTCTGAGGCCTTCCTCCGCACTACCCCACACTTTGGCTTATGGCTTAAGACCTTCAATGTGAAGCTGAAGATGATCAACGGGCGACACGCGGAGTGCGGAGGCGCTATAATAAGCAAAGGTGTCGATGCTTTATGGCAAAAGGATTCCTTCCCGGAGGTGTCCGACCTATGGCAACGGGAGTGGTTTTATATCACAGCACCCCGAGGGAGGAAGTGGGCGGCCGCCCCGGCCTTCCGCTCTGCCCCTCCGCCACAGCTTGCATCATGGGTCAACAAGGGGCTAGACTGGGGACCGGTTAGTGATGTGCTGACATTGCAAAGTCGCATCCGAGATCTCCTCACGAGGGATATTAGTCTTGTCAAAGTAATTCAAGTAATGCTAGTTCGCCGGGTCCTGCCATGCCAACATCAATCTCTCTGCATGTGGGAATTCAACCCGGAAGGACTGCGAACCATTCAGCACTTCTTCAGCGTGACACTCGAAGGGATGTATCGATTATTCTTCGGATCACGAGTAAAGTTTCCGGACACAACACAGGATGCGGGTCTCAACTGCAACCGTCCAGATACCCAAGTAAGTAACTCCAGGACCGATCATGTTGTCATTATATTTGTAACAACATTATTCTGAAAAACCACCCTCGGCCAGGACTGGATAAGAAAGGCAGAGAGGATCAGGTGTTCAGCCCCTCTTCCCGAAGATTTGTCAGATCCTGTACTAACCAGGATGCTGTCTCGCGCACCTTATCAAGTGCCATCAGGGGAGGACGAGGAGAGGAATGGCGAAGCCAAGAGCGGACTTCGTACTGGAGGTACGTTACGCATCCTAACCGGGGAAATTAGTACCCCCGTGTCGGAGGGTGAACGGGGAGGAGATTCTAGCATTCCCTCTCCCCACGGGAAGAAAAGGACCGCCCCTAAAGATTTGGAAGCAGAGGTCTCCGATCGAGGGAAGAAACCTGCATCAGGGGGCCCTGCCCCAGACGGCAACATTGCTGCACAACGCTCGCAGGGGGGCCAGCCATTAACCAAGTCGTAAGTGAACAAAGGTGTCTAGTAAGCATACCCCGTTCTTTTCCTGAGAATAATGACCGAGACCTATGTTTTGCAGTTCGGCTCATAGCCTCCCTCCACAATGTTCGTCATCGGGGGATCTTCTTCCTGGGATGATGGAGAGTGAAACGCCTCCTCATACCTCCCCGCCTCATGAGGCGGATGATCCTGAGGTGTCATCCCGGAGGATCTCTCTCGACCGCAAAGACCAGAAGGTAACTCTTCGGCCGTCCAAAGTCCGGGGTTTTTGGCTCCTAGAGAGACCAACAGGGAAAGCCCCGAACTGTCCGATATACAACCGGACACATTGACGGGTCTTCTGCAGCAGGCGGCTATCTCAGAGGCACATCGTACCTTAATGGGTACGGTGGTTAAGAAGATATCATTCGCAAAAAGCGGGTTGAATGAAGCTTTTACGAGCCTGCTAAGAGGCTTTGAGGTACGCAAAGTGATATTTTTTTATTGTACCGTACATGCAAGGTGTACTTTGTATAGATAGTAGCCCCTAAGACTCTGGTTGCCATCTGGACGAGGCGAGCAGAGGATCATAGTCTCAGGTAATGATAGCGCTGATTTTGTACGCAGGCGGCTGCAGATCCTGCGGTTGACCGGACTGCTGAATGTGTCGAACTGAGGCGGTAACTTGACGCAGCGGATGCAGACATCACGCTTGTGAACAAGCGGCTTGACGATGCACAAGGTATGTATATTTTGCTAGTCAGCAAATATTAATAAGAGCATGATGCTAGGATTTATAATATGCTTTGACTGCAGATGGACTTGCCATCGTGGAGACCCTTCGGGCAGAGCTTGCCCGGGCCAAGGAGCAAGCCAGGAGAAGCGATGCGGCTGCCATGAAGGCAACTGAAGAATTAAAATCCGATCGGGCTGCTCATCACCAAAGTGAGGATAAAATAGCCAACATGGCTCTTGAGCTACAAAATGTCGCAAGCCGATATGAGCTTCTCGAAAGGGAAAACCAAACAAAAACGGCTGACCTAGAGAAGGCCTTACAAGCAGCAAAGGAAACTCGCTCTGAGATCAGAGCGGCTCAGGAGGAGCTTCGGCAAGCCTGTGATATCGCGGCTGGGAAGCCCTTTTTATTGCGAATGAAATTCGGCGATCCAAATTATGCCCCTATTGACCAACTGTGGAGTTCTTCATACGCGTACTTGGATTTGGCAAAGAGTGATGCTGATGCGATGCAGTATTTCAAGGATCGAGAAGATCATGAGGTGGAAAGATTGTTCTGGTCGCAGTTAAGTGCTCCAAGGCGTCCGCTACTGTTGAATGAGCAAATGGTCGAGTGAGCCGAGCTCCATAGGTTATCCAAGCTTGCCATGAAGGTCATCGTGGATCACCTATGGCCGAAGGAACTAAGTCCGGATAGTTATTTTGGTTTGGTGCAGCGATTTATTTGTGTTGTGTCGCATATCGACACTGTCAAGAGGTCGGCGTGCATAGAGGGTGTGCAGATGGCCCTTGCCCGTGTTAAGACATATTGGGCGAAGATGGAGGCCACCGATATTGCAACCAGGGGTCCGCCCGGGGGCCAGGACTCGCCCGAGCACTATTTTGAAGAAGTCTTAGAAGGTGCCCGTTTAATAGAGGCTCGGTGCTCAAAGAATACCATGTTCTAATGACGTGTACTTGGATTGTAAAGATAAAGCTTTTGGTAATGAAGGCTATATTTATACTTTTGCCCGTAAAGTATTGTAGTGCCTCATGTGCGGCCGCTTACGTATATATGTATATAACCTAAAAGTTTGCAGTCGTCGGCTTCAGCCCCCTCGCATATAATGCGGGGGTGTTCGGCAAAGCGCGTAATCACACTTGATCCAACATCTTGGTCCGTTAAGGAGGTGGTAGCATGGCGAACGAGGCAATCGGACTATATAGCTTTAACACTTTCACTTAGCCATAGGAGTTTGACGGTGGGGCTACTATATGGCCCCTGGTATGTCCGTGCTCATCCAAATACGGTGCGTGTACATACGTGACCGGGAAACCGGTCCTTCGTTAATGCGGAGGAATCGCGAAGATTCCGCTGAGTCATCGAGTGGTTGACCAGTCTCTCGCTTTATCATGACAGTTAGTTTTCGGCTTTCTCTACTGAGGTGCTCATCCAGATGAACCAGGGCACAACCACAGTAGTTCTCCCAGTGCCACCTTAGCCGATAGAGCGGAACGTAAGGTAGCAAAACACGGGAGCCGGGCAAACCCAACTATTGACCAAAGACATGATTCGGAGCTGATGCATATAAGGCCAAACTCGCGACGCCGAACACTCCCGAAGGTATTTGGACTTTACAACATATACTGGGCTGAGTACCGCCCTCGATAATGATCCCTAAATTTCTGAGTACGTGCATTAATCCGGCGTGATGAAAGAGCGGTTGTGGTGAGGGCATAAATCCCAAAAACACATTGGTTGCTGCCCTTGTAACGTCTATTTTAGATCGGCGAATCATAAACTTGCCAATAACGCCGATATCCCTCTTGGTTATTTTAAGTGCCAGGAGGGTGTGAGGCAACAAGAGACAAATAAAAAAAGGTTTACATAGGGTCTTATTCTAAAAAGAAACCTTTGAACGGGGCCCTGCTGCACGTCTGCGCCTTTGTCTCCGTTGTGTCGTATCCTGGAAGGGTGTAGCACGATGGTCATATGTAAAGAAAAAGGAAAAAACCCAGGTGAAAGAATCTGGTGTGACCGTGCGAAGAGTTGGTTATTCTTAATGAACCATGAGAGTTCAATCTATTGTGTATTAATAGGGTCAAGCCAAACTATGGACCGTTTTACATGCGGGCAGCCCCTAGCACCACATATGGGGGCATATCCGTTGATCGAGCTCAGGTTTATCTGGGCTGCTACAACTAGGTGTGCGCCGAATGCGTCTAGCCGTGTCCGTGGTCTCGAAGACCGATGCGTTACTTGGGTTGGAGAGGTCGTTCAGTGGTTTGGCTGCTAGAGCCACCACGTAGTCTTCCGCGCGAAGAGAACACTCTGTGTTTCCGCTGATAGTGATGATGCCGCGTGGATCGAGAATCTTAAGTTTGAGATAAGCGTAATGTGGTACTGCGTTGAAACGAGCGAAGGCCGTTCTTCCGAGTAGTGCATGATAGCCGCTTCGGAATGAAGCGATGTCGAAGATTAGTTCTTTGCTTCAAAAGTTGTCGTGAGAACCGAGTACAACCTCTAGCGTCAAAGAGCCCGTGCAGCGGGCCTCTACGCCCGGTATGGCTCCTTTAAAGGTAGTACTGCTTTGGTTGATTCTTGATGGGTCTATCCCCATCTTGTGGACAGTGTCCTGATATATCAGATTAAGACTACTGTCGCCATCCATGAGGACTCGGGTGAGATGGTATCCTTTAATTATTGGGTCAAGCACCAAGGCGGCCGAACCTCCATGCCGGATACTAGTCAGATGATCCCTGCGATCGAAAGTGATCAGGCAAGCCGACCATGGATTGAATTTGGGGGCGACTGGTTCTACAGCATATACGTCTCGGAGTGCACGCTTGCGCTTCCTCTTTGGTATGTGGGTGGTGTAAATCATGTTTACTGTTTTGACCTCTGGTGGAAATTTTTTATGTCCCCCAGTGTTCGGCTGGCAAGGTCCATCCTCGTTTTCACTTGGCGGCTCCCTCCCCTTGTGTTCGGCGTTTAGTTTGCCAGCCTTCTTAAAGACCAAGCATTCTCTGTTGGTGTGATTCGCAGGTTTCTCGGGGGTGCCATGAATCTGACAGGATCTGTCTGGAATTTTATTTAGGCTGGACGGTCCATCTCTGCTGCCTTTAAATGGCTTTTTCCATTGACCAGGTCTGGAGCCCCTGAATCCGGCGTTTACCACTATGTTGTCTGGGCTGTCTTCATTATTTCGATGCTTATTTTTATTGCGTCGTAGCTTTCCATTGCCATCCCTGATTCCGGATGTGCCTGGGTTGCTGGTGCCGCTGCGGGCCAACCAACTGTCCTCGCCCGCGCAAAAGCGGGTCATAAGAGTTGTTAGGGCTGCCATTGTCCTCAGCTTTTCCTAGCCGAGGTGTCTGGCAAGCCATTCGTCCCGGACACTGTGTTTGAAAGCTACTAGGGCTTCAGGCATCCGGACAGTCAATGATTTGGTTCTTCTTGGTGAGAAATCTATACCAAAGCTTACGGCCTGACTCTCCGGGTTGTTGGATTATGTGACTTAAATCGTCTGCATCCGGAGGTCGGACATAGGTCCCTTGAAAATTAGCCCTGAAAGCATCCTCGAGTTCCTCCCAACTTCCAATTGAATTTTCGGGGAGGCTTTTCAACCAGTGCCGAGCTGGTCCTTTCAACTTGAGGGGCAGGTATTTGATGGCATGGAGATCATCTCTGCGAGCCATATGGATGTGAAGAATAAAGTCCTCAATCCAGACTGCAGGGTCTGTCATTCCGTCGTATGCCTCGATGTTTACGGGTTTAAACCCCTTTGGAAATTCATGATCCAGCACCTCATCGGTGAAGCACAAGGGATGTGCGGCGCCCCTGTACTTGGATGTGTCGTGGCGTGGGTCCGACGGCTGTAGTGTTTGGTGTTGGTTCTGAGTTGGTAGTTGATCGGTATGGTCGGTTTGGTGGCCGTGATCCTGCGTAGGAACATGTTTCCTAGATCCATAGATGGACCTGGCCATACCAGCTCTTTTGTCCAGGTGCTCACGTAGATCGTGTGCTGATTTGTGCGTAGTGTCATTAGCCTCTCTGTCTTGGCCACGGGGTGGTCGGTCCGGCGGGCCGGCAGTATTGTTTTTCGGTGGAATGGGTGCAATAGCCTCGTCGTCGAATTCGGGTAGCAGCTTGCGTTTTTGGTAGCTCTTTGTGTGGTGATCACCGCCGTATATTTTGTCAGTGTCGAGCACTTTGTTCCATCTGTGGTTGAGCGTAGCCTACGTGGGTTTAAGTCATTGCTTCTGCTTCTTCAAGCTCCTTGCGGTAGCAATAAGCCTTTTGTGGAGGTGCTCTTGTTCCAAGTGCTTTTCCAGGATGATGCGTGCATCTTCGTTCGGACTGTCCTCCTCTCCAGAGACAGGTTTATAAGTTTTGTCTTCGGCATCGCTGTGATCGGACAGCGGCCCCGGACTGTGTTCGCCGTCCCTTGGCTCATCCTGCTCCATCGCTGGGTCTACAGGGTCGTTGTTATCTTTAGCGTCGTCCGGGGTATTATTCTTCTTGTGCCGGTATCACTGTTTTTGCTATGGCGGGCTTTAGAGCGGCGCCGCTGATGCCGACGCTTTGTTTGCTTCTCAAGGGGATCATCACCATTGCTTTCTTTGGGTGTGTCCACCATATATATATATATATATATATATATATATATATATATATATATATATATATCATATGATGAGGTGGCTGTCGAGCGCCCTGTGGGCGGTGGTTCCTGTTCTTCCCCGCATCGTCGTCCATACTGTTGATGTCTTCGAAGTCAAAATCAAGCATGTCGGTTAAGTCGTCGACAGTGGCTATTAAGCGGGTGGTGGGTGGGTAACGAATTCCTTCGTCGTCCTCTTCCCACTCGAGCCTGACATAGTTCGGCCAAGAGTCTCCTGACAGGGAGAGAGATTTTAATGAGTTTAGCACGTCGCCCAAGGGCGAGTGTTGAAAGATATCCGCGGAGCTAAACTCCATGATCGGTGCCCAGTCAGGTCTGATGGGCACGGATGCATGCGGTTCGGAGCCTATGGCTAGAGACGAGTCCAAGGGTCCGAAGACACAGATCTCCTTGGAAGTGAGATCTGTGTTCGGCTCTATCGCCGCTGAGTGTGCGGCCTCCATGGCGGGGTTCATACACCCGTCCTCGGATGGCACGATCTGCTCCAGATTTAAAGCCAGGGCAGCTGTAGGTGTGATCTCCTGAACATCGTCTAATGGCAGATCTAAGTCATGCTCATCGCGACTGTAGGGCGCACCTGTCATGGGCTCGAATCCATCGAAGATCAAGTCTCCGCGGATGTCGGCAGTCTAGTTCAGGCTTCCAAACCTGACCTGATGGCCAGGAGCGTAGCTATCGATCTGCTCCAGATGGCCAAGCGAGTTGGCCCGCAGTGCGAAGCCGCCGAATACGAAGATTTGTCCGGGGAGGAAAACCTCACCCTGGATCGCATCGTTGTAGACGATTGTAGGAGCCATTAGGCCTTATGGTGATGACACAGTGGAACTCTCAATGCAAGCACCAATGTCGGTGTCAGAACCGGCAGATCTCGGGTAGGGGGTCCCGAACTGTGCGTCTAAGGCTAATGGTAACAGGAGGTGGGGGACACAATGTTTACCTAGGTTTGGTCCCTCTCTATGGAGGTAATACCCTATTTCCTACTTGATTGATCTTGATGATATGAGTATTACAAGAGTTGATCTACCACGAGATCATAAAGGCTAACCCTAGAAACTAGCCTATGATTATGATTGTTATTGTCCTACAGACTAAACCCTATGGTTTATATAGACATCGGAGGGGGCTAGGGTTACACAAAGTCAGTTACAGAGAAGGAAATCTACAGAATTGCCAAGTTTGCCTTCCACGCAAAGGAGAGTCCCACCCGAACACAGGACGAAGTCTTCAATCTTGTATCTTCATAGTCCAATAGTCCGGCATAAGCATATAGTCTGGCTGTCCGAGGACCTCCTAATCCGGGACTCCCTCGCCGGCCGTAGTCAAACTCGATTCAACTAAAGTTGGAGAAATAGACACCCGCCAGTCACCTACACTACAAAAAAATACACTTCCGTGATGATACGTGTTTGTCACAGTAGGTCGCGTTTTCTGTCATGCATGTACATCCATGACAAATTTATGACAGAATCAAGATAGTCATACATGTGCTGTCGTAGAAGTGTTCCATGACATTACCAAAATTATCATCACGGAAGTGTCCACTTCCATGACGATAAATCGCGTGTCACGGAAGTGCTTTCGTCAAGGGTGACCGACACGTGGCATCCACCGTAACGGAATGTCGTTAAGCTATCGGGTCAGGTTTTGGATCCGATAACCCGTTAACAGCCCCGACCAATGGGGATTTTCCACGTGTAAAATCATCATTGGCTGGAGGAAACACGTGTCGGCTCATCATTGGGACAGATGTCATCCACTCACTGGACGGAAGGCGCCTATGATATGTCGACACGTGGCACGGCCCAATAGAGGCCCATTCCTGTGAAAAGGCCGGCCCGTTTGACTTGGTCAAAAGGTTGCGGGCCGGCCCATGGAAAGCCTGTTAACGGCATGTTCGCATATAGCCCATTTACAGCCCGCTAACCCAAGGCCCATTACGCCCTATCCGAATTAGGCCTAGTAGCGTCATCTGGGCCATCCAATATGATTCCAGTCCGTTTTCACTTCTAGCGCATGTATGGCCCATGACGTCTTTCGGCCCATATGAGGCCCTATGTAACTCTTGGCCTATTAACGGCCCATGGTGAAACTGGCCCATAATGAACAGTGTATCACTTTACACCCATTAACGACCCGTGGTGAAATTGGCCCGTAATAAACAGTGTATCACTTTATACCCATTAACGGCCCGTTATTCCGTTGGACCGTTTCCAGCCCTTGTTATCTTTCGGCCTTCTCAGAGCCCATTTATTCTTGGGCTCATTTCTAGCATTCGTTTACTTACGGTCCATTACTGTCATTTACTGCTTGTGGGCCAAATTCAGCCCGTGGTTACAGTCGGCCCGTTTGTGGTCCATTAATACGTTGGGCCTTTTTCATAGCATCATCAAATACGGCCTATTAAAGATGGCCCGTTATGGTCGGCCCATGAATGGACGATTCCAACTCTAGCCCGTTTACGGCCATAATGCGGTATGTTTGGCCCATGTTTGGCCAATCGATCATACGGACCGTATAAGGCCCATTGATGATACGACCCGCAGAAGGCCCATTGTTTCTATGGCCCGTAGGAGGCCCAGTGTTTCTACGTCCCATAGAAGGCCCACTATTTCTACGGCCAGTAGGAGGCCCAGTGTCACTACAGTAAATATTAGCCCATCGTTATTGTGGCCTACTTTTAAAAAATAGGTTATTGCAGCCACTAGCAAACCGCGGAAAAAGAACTGCAATGACTACAAGCAAACAAATAAACAAGACAACAAGGAAATAAATAAGCAAGCAACTAACGCTAGGCTATCACGGCTATTACACATATTACATCCACCGGGCATCAAAGTTCGCCACCAGTGCAAATATAGGGAACAAAGCAGCATATCATACACTGGTTGTCAAAGTTGGCGACCAGCGCAAATAAACGCCGCAGCAAAACAAATCCAGAACTGAAACCACTTCAGAAGATCTCAAGAAACAATATCTTGGGTACCCATAATGCTGGCAAGATGCTTAGCAAGCTTATTAACTTTCTCTTGTTTGGCGCTTAAATCCTCCAGCGCTTGCTGTTGCACCAGAAAATATGCATCTGAATTCTGCAGGGACTTCCTCAGTCCTTCAGCTTCCTGTCGCAGCACATCTGATTGATCTCTTTCAACTTGAAGTTGAGACTTAAGAAGACGAACAGATTCAGGCAGTGAGTTCGAAGATCTTGTGCCAGCAGTAGTGGCCAGTAACTCGAACACTACATCAAGACAGGACTTTTGGGTTCCCTCACTGTTGTCAAGATAGTTTTTATCAGCTTTCTTGGAGACCAATAGGGATGTCTCACTATCTTGAACCTTATCTGCATTAGTTCCTTTACCATTAGATAACGCGGTACTGTTCTCCAATATTTTGTCCGTGTTTTAAAAGAGAAACAAGCAGACACATCACATGTTTACCATGTTGTATATGAAACTCATTTTGGTAAATGAGTTCAGTAGTAAAGTGGACAGGATAACAACATGAAACAAACATATATCTATGTACCATGGTCACTTTATGGTCTATATCATTCTAGTTTTTGTTGCCAAATCAAGATAGAGACACAGTTCAAATAATATTTGTTCAAGACAAAGCAGAATAGACAGAATATAAGTGTGGGTAACTATAGAGAAATAACAACACTTGTAATGTGCATGACATAAGAACATAACTGTTTATTCAATTGAAACTGAAATCAACATAGAGCAGGTTACAACAGCAAACCAGTTAAAGAAACAGGTTTAAAACATACCTGTTACGCCATTGGAGTTTCAATTCCATCCTTCAAATTTGAAAATAGTTGGTATGGGTAAATACAGTAATGCAAGAGCAAAGGAGTATGAACCATAGCTACAGAACCTGACCTGAGAACAAATCTTCTTCTCCTTTAAGCATTGAGTTGGGATTCGGAGTGGTGGTCCTCGTGCTTTGGGCACTGCAGTTCCCTTACTAACTGCTCGTGTTTGGGTGCTCTGTGGTGGAGATGGTGTTGTGTCAACTGGAACTGGGTTACTATCTGCCGGGGTTGGGGTTAGAAGGGTGTAGCTGGTTCTCTGTCCAACTGGGTAGGGGTACAATCTGCGAGAGTCTGGGTTATGTGTGGTGGATCTGGTCCTTTGGCAAGTACAACCATGGTTCTATCTGCATCAACTGGTAGCACTATCTTTTCTAAAGACCGTGTTGTTACTCCCTTAGATACTGCCATCACGCTCTCCAATTCAAATGGCTGATAAACAAGAAAAGTAATTGAAAGTATAGACATTGTATGATAGACAGGTGCAATGGATAGTGGGGAATAAAAGAGGGCATGAAATAATTCATATTTATGGTGTCTAACCAAACAAGATAGCATGACACAATTTCACATATATGATGGCTAACTAAACAGGATAGCATGACACAATTTCACATTATTATGGCTAACTAAAAAAGATGGGAAGACATGGTTCAAAATATGAGACTATGTAAACAGGATGACATGACATAACTATATAATGTGTTTATTAAATAGGTTGGCATGCCATAATTCACATACATTCACAGATAGAATGCCATAATTCAAAATATGATGACTGTAAACACTAAACAGGATGAGATGATATAACTATATGATGTCTTTATTAAATGGGTTGCCATGCCATAATTCAGATAGATGATGTGTATGTACTATGTAAACATGATGGCATGATACAATTCAAATATATGATTTATATAATAAGCAAGTAAGCAGATGGCAATCCATATATGATGTAAAATCTAAGCAATGCAAGACAACATGCATGACATGGGTAATATAACCCTGCCAAGTTTGAGCATAGACCTCGGGGGGGGGGGGGGGGGGAATATGACTAGTCATCAGTCTCTGAATCCTCCTCTGAGGAGCTCTCTATAACCAGCAAGATGCCTGCTTCAGCAGGTAGCATTGTCTGCTCTGAATACCTTGTTTTCACTCCAGATACTTCCATCACCGCTTCAAATGGCTAATGCACAGGAAGAGTAGTTGAATATACAAACGTTGTCGACAAATGGAACATGTAATACAAAAAAATGATAGCATGATATAATTCACATACATGATGATTGGCTAAACAGCATGGCATTGCATAATTCACATATATAATGCCTTTGCAACAAGATAGCATTGTATAATTCACATATATAATGTCTTGCAACAAGATGGCAATGCATAATTCACATATATGGTAATTAGACACTGAACAGGTGGCATTCACACAAAGCATGTCTAAACTAATCAAATGACATAGCAATGTGAGACACCATATGCACGATATGAGCAACATAACCCTGCCAAGTTAGAGCATACACCTCGGGGGGGTGAATAGGACTAGTCATCTGTCTCTGAATCCTCCTTTGAGGAGCTATCTGTAACCAGCGAGATATGTGCTTTGTCAGATAGCATAGTCTGCTCTGAAGACCTTGTTTTCACTCCAGAATTTTCCATCACCGTGTCAAATGGCTGATGCACACGAAGAGCAGTTGAATGTACTAACATTGTTGACAAATGTAATATGTAACGGGAAAAAAAGGATGGCCTAATATAATTTACATATAAGATGACTGGCTAAGCAGGATGGCATTGTTGTTGGCGTTCTGGGAACGGGGGTCCCCAGACTTGCCTGCCTGTGGCCTGCGGTGTGGCTCAAGGGGCGGCCCAACATGGCCCATCTTCATCAGCACGAGCTTAAGACCCTCACGAGGGTCCAAGCCTCGCGGGGTGGACGATAGGAAGCTTCCTCGTATCTCGTCCTTGTTCTGCCGTGCAACGGCCTCGGCCTCGTCCACCCGCTGGCGTAGAAGAAGCGCCTCGGTGTGGGAGGTAGTCAGCTCCTCCTGCACCATGCCAAGGGTGGCCTGGGAAGCATCGGCCCACCGCGTCACTTCCTCTAGCTTGGCCCTCAGGGCGGCGGTCCTGCCTTCAGCCTCGACCCGGATCAACCCCAGCCTCTCCTCAAACTCATGCTCGAGGTTTAAGCGGGCCGTCGCCACCCCGCGTTCAACCTCTTCCAGGACTCGGGCCTCGCGCGCGGCGACGTCATCCTCCGCCTGCATCACCAAACACTCTCTCGTCTCTAGACGTTCAAGATCGCGTGCGCACTCAGCAGCTTCCAGCGTCAGTGCCTCCTCACGCCTCATGAGCTATGCCTGGTCGACCGAAGCCACCTTCATCGACGCAAGGGCTGTCTCACGCAGCTCCACCTGCTGCTCTAGGGAGTGGCACCGGGCCTGGAGTTCCCGCGCCCGCTCCTCTGCCGCCTCACGCCGCCGGTCAGCCTCTCGGGCCTCCTTGATGGCCCGGGAACGGGCCTCCCGAGAGGCCGCCAGCAACGCCTCGGCCTCCTCATTGTCGAGGTCACGCTGGTGGCGCGCGAGGGCAACAGCCGCCTTCAGCTTGCGCCTCTCTTCAACCAGGCGTAGGCCCTCAGCCTCAAGGTGCACATCTTCATCAGCAAGCTCTTCACCAAGCCGGCTCACCGCGTCGGCCGCCCTCCGGAGAAACCCTTGGCGAAGAACGCGACGCCTCCGGGCGCGCTCGAGCACGTCTTCCGCGCCGTCATCCACCCCAAGTAGGCGCGGGGGGCACGAATCAGCACTCCCCCTCTGGGCAGGGGGCTGGGGGCTGGCGCCCTCGCGATGGCCGGGCGCGCCTCGCCAGAAGCCCGACCAGGAGCCAGCCCATCCTCAAATGAAGAGCACAGGGCCGACCGCAGCCAATTGCCATCCACGACCAGACACGAAGCCCAAGGCAGGTTGGCTATTGCCCGAGAAGGCTCGCGAAGGAGGGTCGCGAGGCGCGCAGAGCCGCGACGCACCACAGGATGGCTCACCTCTCCGACCGGCCTCACCGCGAGGGCTCTGCTTGAGCTCGGAGCACTCGAAGACGGTGGAGGGGGCGGAGCCTGGGGGGATGGCTCCTCAGCCGTCTCCGAGAGCTCGGCAGGAAGGGCCCTACAGAGCAAGGATCGGCCAAAGCAACTAGAGGATCAGGAGCTAGGAAAGGGGAAGGCTTACTCATCAATGGCGAAATACTTCCTGCGCTTCAGCAGGTGGCAAGGGTAATCATCACCCAAGGCCTCCCTTCTCTTTCGGAGAGCCTCGAAGTCCTCACGGAAGCGACCCAGGAGTTGAGCACAGGGGTCAGCCTGCGATGAAGAAGAAGCGTCAAGATGCCCAGCGTCGGGGGCGTCGTCCTAATGCACATCGCCGGTCGCCTCATCAAGAAGGATAGCTGGGGCCCCAGGGGCCTCAACCACGGGTGCCGCGGGCAGCGCCTTCAGCCGCAGTAGTACGGGCCTCAGGAGCTGACCCCTCAGGAGTGCCGCCTGACATCGTCACCCCGGCGGGGGCCCCCTCAGCCTCCAGCGGCCCATGCCTCCCTGCTCCGCCACTCGAGGAAGGACCGCCGTGTGCGACTGGAAGGGCAGTCACCACCACTGGGTTCTCGCGAGGCCCCGTGAGGCCAGCGGGGCGCAGCCCCCATTCGTCGAAGCCGGGCATCTGATTCACAAAGTCGCCCCTGTTCGAGCAAAGGTACAGCAAAGCCCCCTCTCGCCGGACACTGCCGGGGGAAGGGTCCCCCGTCAAGACCAAGAGCACCTTCCTCAGCGCTTCGGGCATCAAGTCCTCCTCCTGGAGCCTCATGCAATCTTCACGCCCACTGAAGGCCCACATCCAGCGGGAGTGGCACTGGAGAGGAGCCATGCGGCGTAGCAAGAACTCCTTCACCACCTTGGGCGCCGTCACGCCGAGCTCCCTCAAGAGCGCGAAGCAACGCCAGACAAAGATGAGTCGGGGGCTTGTGAGCGCCTCCTGGCCCCAGCCTGAATTGGCGACAGCGGGCGATGTTGGCTTCAAAAGCAGGGGGCTGGGCACCCCTACATCCACGTACAGCCACCGCTCGTGGAACCAAGGCGCGGATGGAGGAAGGCTGAAATCAATCCCTGAGGCCGCTGTTTCTGGTGCGGCAATGAAGCTCACGCACCCCGAGCATTGGGTGGGATCGATGAGGCACAGAGAGAAGAAGTGGCGCAGCAAGGCAACCAAAGGAGGGATGCCCATCATTGCCTCACAGACAAAGGAGAAGATAGCAAGAAGGGTAATGGATTCAGGACCCAAGTGCATCATATGGATCTGGTAATGGGAAAGCACAGCGTTGAAGAAATCGGAAAAGGGGGGAACCAATCCCGCCCACAGGCCGTCGACAAAGTACTGGACCTCGGTGACTATTCTATCGATGGAGAAGTGGGATGCGGGCCAGGCCGTCGTCCTCCCGCACTCGTTGAAGATGGTGGCCAGAGCAGAGCTGACCTTGCCCAAGCCTTCTCGGTTGAGTATGATCGACCGATCGACGGCGGGAGCCGACGACGACGACGAGCGAGGCGGAGGCGCCGGTTTTTCCCTTTTCCCTTCTTCGTCGGAGCCATGGCAATGGGAAGAGGGAGGATTCGAGATTGGATTGGAAGCAGAGACTGGAGCTCGAGAGGAGGAAGAGCAGGGGACGGTCGAGCAGCGAAAAGAGGAACGACTGTGTGCAACCACGGGTCCGCCTAGCTGGGCGCAAAATAAGGAGGCGTGGGGGAATAGGGCCACCCACGTCCAATCGACCGCCACACGGTGCCCGAGGCCACAGGCTGTTAGGGCCCGCGGCTCTTCGCACTTACCCCTTCGCTTCTCTGCTCAGCCAAGTCCGGGCGCGCCTTGGGCCCGGGGGCTACTGTCGGTGTTCTGGGAACGGGGGTCCCCAGACTTGCATGTCTGCGGCCTGTGGTGTGGCTCAAGGGGTGGCCCAGCATGGCCCATCTTCATCAGGACGAGCTCAAGACCCTCGCGAGGGGCCAAGCCTCGCGGGGTGGACGACAAGAAGCTTCCTCAGGCACGGCCTCGTCAGGCTGGCTCGCGAGGAGGCGGAGATATCAAGGTGCGATACCTCACGAGGTGCCCATGACGCAAGCCATGACGACTAAGGGCGCTAGGCAGGCGCCAGCCCACGCAGTGTCCTTCTTTCCTCTTTGGTGCAAAGGGAGCAAGCGCAGGCGAGAGCATCAAGCAAAGGCATCCGTTTCGGTGCAACAAGACCAAGACCGTCGCAATGGCAGGAAGGAGGTCATTGTGGAGCCCAAGCCGGCGTCACCACCAGAGCCTTTGACAGGCGAGGACCAGCTTTAGTCAGGATAAGTGTACTGGATGTTCCCCTTCAAAATGGCCAATTGTTGGCGCCCTTCCCGCTCAATATTTGGGAAGAGGCCCAGGGCCTCCGCCAATAAATAGGACTAGCCACCCACAAGGTAGAGGCATCGGATCATCATCAGGAAACCAGTAGAAAGAGCGACTGAACTCCCCCTAGTAGTTCATCGCACCAGCCAAGAACAGACCCTCGCGAGGTTGTTCTTCCTTGTATTGTTCATCACCAACCCAAGAGGCAATCCACCACACCACAAACTAGAGTAGGGTATTACACCACAATGGTGGCCCGAACTAGTATAAACCCTGTGTCTCTTGTGTTGTTACTTTGATTGCTTAGATCCTAGCGAGGCGGTGAGGTGCAGGTAGGTAGAGGGCGAGATCTCCGCGCGCACCCCAGTGTTTGAACCTAGAGGGTCTGCCGGAACCCGAAATTCGACAATTGCAAAATTCACATATATGATGCCTGGCTAAACAAGATGGCATTGCATAATTCACATAAACAATGAATAAACTAAACAGACGGCATTCGCACAAAGGATTTCTAAACTAAGCAGATGACATATTTGATGTATAAAGTAAGCAATGCAAGACACCATATGCATGATATAACCAACATCAGCATGCCAAGTTAGAGAGAAGACCTCAGGGGGTAAATAGGAGTTGTCTTCTCCTTCTGAATCCCCCTCAGAACAGATATCTTCCTCTCGATTACAATCTGAAATGCATGGAGGGGGGCTGCCTTTGCGCCTACCATGGAGCGACATCTGCATGAAATTTTATTGCCACGCAAGGCTCGTCTCTTTTGCTCTACATGTTTAGTTCCATTGTTTATAATAACTGTCATGTATAGGAATAAAACATAGTGAGATTATGTAAGGAGTGCATGCAGAAATCCAGAGTGATGGTAGCAACCTGTGGATAGACCCAAAACCAATAATAGTAGGCAGATAATGGCTTCAGTTAAAAAATACAGATAATGGCTTCTTTACTGTTTATTTCCCACCCAACATGAAACTCATAGTAGACACCGGAGATTAACCAGATAGTAGATAGATACTATTGATAGCGGCCCCGATATGTACCCCGCAACCATTTAAAAACTCAAGTTTGACCATTAGTTTGGAGCTGACTCAGAGTGTAATCGGTGAACAGGACGATAAAGTAGCATGTAATATTAAGCGATGCATAATGTAAGCAGACACGAAAGAGTGCGACCTCTCTTGCGGACCCGTGTAGTCCTCGAGGTCATCTGCTCGGTTGATGATGGTAATGCAGTTTTCATGGCTGCCAGCGGCGGGGAAAAAGATCTGAGGCGGCGAAAGACAGTCTGGAGGCCGGATCCCTCCTATGCTAGACCCTTCTGTCGTTGGAGCAGCTGAGCTGGGGTGGACGACTGCGCAGCAGGAGCGGGACAAACCATGCAAGGTTTTCTTTAACAACTATTTGTAAGAGAAGTAATTCTGTAAGGGCTCGTTTGAATTGGAGGATTCCAACAATGCAGGGATAGGAAATAGACAGGAATAGGATAGGAATGCACGTGCAAAACAGAGAATTTAAAAACACAGGATTTCTGCCAATCTGGGTGTTTGATTCACAACAATTGGAAGATCGCAGGATGCAAAGAAGCATGGTGAGATTAAGTCAAACCACAAGAAAATGTATGGTTATAATGCTATTATGCTACTATCTCTTAGTCCTGTGCTTCACGAATAGGAACTTGAAAAGGAGGACAAGTGAAAATTAAAATTCCTACATTTTTTTCTTTCAAGGAGACACTAAAGGAACAAATCCGTGTGCTCAGTGGACAATATATATAACATGTAGAGTAAAAACGAGATGCAACAAGTGTACAACCTCTTTGGCGAAGCCATGTCTATCTCAGCATGATTGGGTTGGCCGGTGAGGATGCTCTGGCTGACTTTGCTGTCGGAGGAGGGGAAGAAGATCTTAGGCATCTGGAGATGGAGCCCGAGGTACTGCTCCGTTGTGATGGAGGGTTTCGTCGTTGGAGCAGCTCCGGTGAGTTGTACGACGCCAAGGCTGAAGCAGGACAAGAGAGACAATGAACAATGTTAACCTGAGTGGAATTCTAATAGCATCTCCAATACATGACGTAAAATACATAACCACAAAGTGCTAGATGTAAAATACATCAGCCGCTCATCTCTGAACTTAACTGTCGAAACTGAACTTAACTGTCGAAATTGAACTTAACTGTCGAAACTGAATTTTGCTGTCGAAACTGAATTTTGCTGTTGAAACTGAACGCACTAGCAAGGTGAGGCTACACGTCGGTCGACTGAATTTTTCATCTCTGGTCAGTCAATTTTGCAGCCGTTGGATACGAAATCAAGGGCCTGCGGTTCACCTTCAACCTCCACCCCCTAAGCCGCCAGCCACCACCGGCCAAACAGCAGCCCCCCGCCGCTCGTGGCCGATGGTGCGCCGCCCCGCCCGCCCCGAAAATACTCCCCACTGCCGGTCCGCCGCCGCCCCGGCCATTGATACGTCTCCAACGTATCTACTTTTCCAAACACTTTTGCCCTTGTTTTGGACTCTAACTTGCATGATTTGAATGAAACTAACCCAGACTGACGCTATTTTCAGCAGAACTGCCATGATGTTGTTTTATGTGTAGAAAATAAAAGTTCTCGGAATGTCCTGGAAATCTACGGAGGCACTTTTTGGAATTTATAAGAATTTTTGGCGAAAGAATTAATGTCAGGGGGCCCACAGCCTGTCCACGAGACAGGGGGCACCCCCCCCTAGGGCACGACCTCCTATCTCGTGGGCCCCCTGGACCTCCACTGACCTCAACTCCAACTCCATATATTCCGTCTCAGGGAGAAAAAAATCAGAAAGAAAGTTTTATCGCGTTTTACGACACGGAACCGCCGCCAAGCCCTAATCTCTCTCGGGAGGGCTGATCTGGAGTCCGTTCGGGGCTCCGAAGGGGGGGATTCGTCGCCGTCGTCATCATCAACCATCCTCCATCACCAATTTCATGATGCTCACCACCGTGCGTGAGTAATTCCATCATAGGCTTGCTAGACGATGATGGGTTGGATGAGATTTGCCATGTAATCAAGTTAGTTTTGTTAGGGTTTTGATCCCTAGTATCCACTATGTTCTGAGATTGATGTTGCTATGACTTTGCTATGCTTAATGCTTGTCACTAGGGCCCGAGTGCCATGATTTCAGATCTGAACCTATTATGTTTTCATGAATATATGTGTGTTCTTGATCCTATCTTGCAAGTCTATAGTCACCTATTATGTGTTATGATCCGACAACCCCGAAGTGACAATAATCGGGATACTTCTCGGTGATGACCGTAGTTTGAGGAGTTCGTGTATTCACTATGTGTTAATGCTTTGGTCCGGTTATCTATTAAAAGGAGGCCTTAATATCCCTTAGTTTCCGCTAGGACCCCGCTACCACGGGAGGGTAGGACAAAAGGCGTCATACAAGTTCTTTTCCATAAGCATGTATGACTATTTACGGAATACATGCCTACATTACATTGATGAGTTGGAGCTAGTTCTATATCACCCTATGTTATAACTATTGCATGAGGAATCGCATCCAGCATAATTATCCATCACTGATCCATTGCCTACGAGCTTTTCACATATTGTTCTTCGCTTATTTACTTTTCCGTTGCTACTGTTACAACTACTACAAAAACCCAAAAACATTTATCTTTACTGTTGCTACTATTACCATTATTATCATACCACTTTTGCTACTAAATACTTTGCTGCAGATATTAAGTTATCCGGGTGTGGTTGAATTGACAACTCAACTGCTAATACTCAAGAATATTCTTTGGCTCCCCTTGTGTCGAATCAATAAATTTGGGTTGTACTTCACCCTCGAAAGCTATTGCAATCCCCTACACTTGTGGGTTATCAGCCATCCCTCTAGGCCCCCCGTGCCGAGCTTTTTCTCCGGCGATCCCCACGCCACTACCCCGCCAACGCCCCGCCACCGCCGGTGACCACTGCCCACATCTTGAACCCTAAGATAGATAGTAGGGTACCTCTCCGACGAGCCCCCCTCCCCACTGCGGCTGGTTCTTCCTTCACCCCGGCGAGCCCACCCCTTGAAAATCGACTGACCCAAAAGTCGATTCAGTCAACTAAAGTGTAGCCAAATCGGAGCAGCATCGCAAGCAAGAGCAAGAGCAAGAGCAGCAGCGCGAGCAAGAGCAATAGCAAGAGCAGACCAGGCAGGGGACTGAGAGCAAGAGAAGAGCAGCAGCGCGAGCGAGAGCTAAAGCAGCAGCAGCTCCTACTGATGTGGACGTCGCCGCCGAGGGAGCGACGCCATGGAGGAAGTGGATGGCGACGCCGCCGTGGATGGAGCCGCGCCGTGTCGGCTCGGGACCGAGCGCTGGCAGCACCGTGAGATCGAATCAAGAAGAAAATGCAGCGATTAGTGTACAACCCTTTGGTGGCGCTGATTAGGCCGCAGCTTCATCCGAGGAAACGGTGATGATGATGCTCTTCCGGTGGTGCAGGTGAAGACGGTGGTGTGGGAATGGAGGTGGCGCGAAAGACGAGGGGAACGTCGGGGCAGCTCCTTGGAGGTGGAGGACGGGATGGCTGAAGCGGCGGGATGATGAGATCGACGACGGATCCTCATCTAGTATGGTGGATGAGGGACGTCGAGGTGTTGATGTGGACAACGTCATCATGGAAGAGGCTCCGGCTGGGTGGCGGACGGAGCAGGGTGTGGGGTTTCGTCGCGGGTTTTTGCGGCCTCGTTGTATGAATGGGTGGGCGGATGGGATGGCAGTGGGGAACCATGGCTTAGAGACGCGCTTGTCCGAAATGTGGGGTAAGTTACGAAAGTACCCCCCACCGATTTGAGGCGGTTCTTTTGGTTCAGGGGTGCCATGGGCATTTTGCGTGTCGGGATTTCACAGGAGGTGGGAGTTTTCGCGCTCGTTGTAATTTCGGAATAGCAAGGCGCAGGTTGAGATGGAGGGAGTTGTCGGAGCACAACGAGACAAAGATATATCTTAAATATTTCGGGCTAACAAGGCGCGGGTTGAAATTTCCGGACAAGCCTAACGTGTACTGTACCAAATCAATGTGCACTACAAATGTCATTCAAAACTTTGAATTCATGTTATGTTCAATTAAAATATTTCGCTGCGTGTACAATGCATGCAACCTACTACTCAAATGAACGTTTTAGTGCATTCCAAATGTATATACTACCGCTTCAATATGAACTAAATTTGAATAGGATCTACAGTAATGATTGTTGTGAAGTCAAAGCATTTGAATTTGTTTCTTTGTTTTAATAAGATCTACAATCATCATTATTGTCAAGTTAAACCATCGTTTGTGTATTATCTTCACAACACACCACATGATTAGTCTCGAGTTACATATGAACTATGTGTACTATATGAACTCGAACTAGATTTTTTGAATCCACTTTATTTTGATTTCAAATCACATTACATTTCTAGCTCTAGCTAGATCTTCATAATCTAAACCATGTCTCATATGTATAATGTGTTTATCACATTATGTATGGTGCCCCGCCCCCCACGCCTACAAGTATTTAGATGTGAGTTGCAAACACCACACATTACCACAAATTCAAATAAAATGTGAGAATGTTCGATATATAGTATTGTTTAGATTGCTCGATATTTAGTTGTAAGCTGCAAACGCAACACATTATCACAAATTCAAATAAAATGTGAGATTGTTTGATGTATAGTATGGTTTAGATTGTTCGACATTTAGCTGTGAGTTGCAAACGCCATGCATTTTCACATTATGGTACAACATGTGCACAACACGTGTATCACCCCTATATTCATGCATGCAATGTTTAAAACACTATGATCTCCTATTCAAATATATGAATCCGCTTTCATATCAAATTATGATCTTTGTTAGTCTCTTACACCCACACAATCCTCTAACCTTTGTAGCTACCACTAACTTTCTCTCGTGCATGCACACGCCCTCCTCACCCTCCCCCTCCCTCGGCATTCTATCCACCGGGCACATTCATTTTTTTCTTTAGGTCGTTCTCCAAGAGTCTCCACAACTCCTTTCCGACACACACCGATCGATAAACCTCTCCAGCGATGCCTGCCTACAACATACACACACACCTTCAATCTCCTCCTTTATGTGTCCTTGCCTCGTGTCTCTCATACGGTCAGACACACGTGTAAACTCTCGCCCCTCTTTTCATCGATCTCACAACCGCACACTCCTCCCCCTATCTAGCTAGTAGTTGGGCCTCTCGCACCACCTCCTAGCTCCATTCTCTCTGTCTATCTGTCTCGCTGGGCCTTATTTGCATCTAACAAATGGACGTACACCAATCGATCTCTCGCTATACATATAGCTAGCTAGGTCCTTATAACTCGTTTTTACCCACACGTCGATCGATCTACCTCATTAGTTGTGTCTCTCCCTTCCTCTGACAAACAACAATTGATCTACCGATCTAGTTAGGTTTGCTTACCAAAAACATGGTTCCCCTTCATCATCCATGGATGCGTCCCGACAGATCTATCATGCACAGGCACACACAGAAACACATCCCCACTCTTATCGATAACATTGCAGTTCCACCCTCAGTTTGTCTAGTAGGCCTCTCCCAACATCTCCGAGAAGCAACTCCATCACCCATCCAGCACTCTACCCCTCTCCCTCCCTCTCCCTCACTCTCTCTCTCCTCTCTCTCTCTTTGTCCCATCATATTTCCCGTCCTTCAGTTATGTATGGATGTCGACCGATCTCCCTCAAGACATAGCTGGGTCTCTCCTTCTCAACACATATACGAGTCGTTCTACCTCTATAGTTAGGCCTCTGCCTACCCCTCCCCCCACCCCCCTCCACCCCCCACACACTGATACATCAAGCGATCTAGTCATGTCTCCCTGCCACACACAAAATTGGCACGTGCCCTCTAACGTTCCGGTAGGCCAGTCGCGCTATATCTTTGACTTGCACACACACACACACAATTTCGATGGCTCTCTTCATCGATCTCGCACCCACCCACTTGATCCTCTCTTCGACTCTATCGATAGCTATGACCCCTCCCTCTCTTCTCGTGGATTGCCCGACCCTCTATGTATGATATGGATAGGCCTCCATTTCACATACATTGCATGCAAAATTTTGTTTGAGATGTCATCGACACATATTCCCACAAATAATTCACGAAATAAACCCCCCACCCCCACCCCAAAACAAAAAACACTCACGAACGCGGTTTGTATCTCTCTCTCACACACACACACGTAGGTGGGGGACGTGCACGAAGAGAAGAGGTGCATGCACGGTGCATGTACTCCCGTCTCTTTCCCAACCACACCCGCGCGGGTACACGGTGGAGCTCATTTCTGTACGAAAAAGGCAGCCCACATGGTAATTTGGCACGTGTACTGGTTGTCCACTTGGTGGAGGGAGGATCGTCTACCACGGATGAACAAACAAATTGCGACTTGACGCATTATGTTAAATTAAAAAAAGAGGCAAACCATGTGGGGCCTACCTTAGAGGCAAGGCTCTATACACTGGAGTACTTTTGATGTGTCCCGTCAACTCGCAGAACGAGGAGAAGCTTGCTTAGTACGCCGTCTCCCCTGCCCACGGGCGTGGTGGCTCGCAGGATGAGGTGAAGCTTGCTCCGCCTTTACGCCCGCTCCCTCGCCCATGCGCGCGGTGGCTCGCAGGACAAGGAGAAAAAATTACTACTCCCTCCGTTTACTCCTCGTCCCTACTACCTTGGTTATAGAGATTATATCATATTGTTTGGAATATATATGTCCTTTAGTACATTTCAATATGAACTACTAGTACATACTCCAAACACTGATGTATATAGACGTATTTTAGAGTGTAGATTCACTCATTTTGCTCCGTATGTACTACTACCTATGTCCAGGTTTATTGGTCCCCATTGTATTTCGTGCCAAATTTTGACCATAGATTAAACTAAGAAAATGTTCACGCATGTCACCAAACATTATATTTTTGAAAACTATGTTCAAATACGAATCCAATGAGATAATTTTTTTTGACATGCATTAACATTTTGTTAGTTAAATCTTTAGTCAAAATTTGGCACAAACTATAAAAGGGACCTAAAAAACAGGACGGAGGTAGTAGCACTCTCCCTCGCCCCTCGACGCTTGCCCACGTGGTGGACGTGCAGCAATTCATTCGGTCTCATATAGCCAGAACGATATATACTGCACTACCATTATTGCTCGACTTCCCGAAGAGGCGAAGAGCCAATCGCAAGGTTAATATTTTGGAGAGGGGTTTACTCCTACACGCGCGAGTGCTCCACTATATACATAGTCAGGACGGGCCAGCCTACATGGTTGCTTGCTGGGGTTGCTCTCTTCACACTCTCTCGCACAAAAGAATGTGGCCACATCTCTAACATCCCGGTGGATCACGTCCGCTTGGGGAAGGGGTGGATGCTTAGTGTAGATGCGGTGGCCGTCGCCGACGGCGAAAACCCACTGTCGGCACGTCCCGATCAGGGGTCCCCGTCGTTCTCTCTCACAAAGCCGGTGAGGTTGCCTTCATCCCTTGCTCACTGCCGCAACGTGGGCAGTTGCCACCTCCCGCCGCCCTCCTCAAGGTTGAGCTACGTCCCTCAGGTACAACTCCCTTTACAACCGGCTTGCACCACTGCTCCAGCTGCCCACATCACTCCCTGTGGATATTTCTCTACTTCTTTGCCCCGCACATACCTGATACCTCTACTGGCTTTTTTTGAGGGAAACCTCTACTGGCTTCTACGTACTATATTTGTGATGAGTTTATGTCTCATCAACTAGTCCTAGTAATCTTATTCTAATCACACTTCTTCAATTTCTTTGCCACAGGGATGCTCATCTTGATTTTTGTGAAACTGCACAAAATGAGCCGATGGTCAAAAGGTTGCAAACTTCATTTATTAGGAAGCTCAAACGTTGCCAGGAAATTGAAGCCTGGTCAGGGTTCATGGTTCAAGGGCTAGGGACTGCATGGATCGTTTTTTCTTTAGCTGCCTCTGTTCCAAAATAAGTGTCAACTTTAGTAGTAGTACAACTTTGTACTAAAGTTTGCACAAAGTTGAGACACTTATTTTGGAACGGAGGGAGTACATATTTGCTATGATCTGTCAATCATTGAGATGCAATAGCATGCATGTTAGTCTCCTTTGTATTTGATGAAATGTTGCAACGGGCAACCTTGGATGCAAGATACATGTAACAGGAGCTGGAAGCTTCATAGCATTGTACAAATTTATCTCGCTGATAAATTACAGTACGTAGTACTATACTAATACTTCCTTCATTCCTAAATATAAGTCTTTGTAGAGATTTCACCATGAACCACATGCGGATGTATATAGATGCATTTTAAGTGTAGATTCATTCATTTTGTTCCGTATGTAGTTCACCTAGTGGAATCTCTACAAAGAATTATCTACTAGTAATAGCTAGCCCCCACTACTAGGAATTCTCTATCCTCTCCTTGAGCCACATCATCAAAATTGATGTAGCTTTTAGATGAAGTAAATCAGTCCATAATAGCCGTCTGATCTAGACATTGAGAGGCTCCGCACTAAGCCACATGCAAGCATGCAGAAATACCGTGGCACATACATGTGAGTGGGTTTTAAATCACATCAACATGTCTACATGCAAGCAAGCACCGGTAGCATGCATGTAAGTGAGCTTTTAAGTCCCATTAACATGTCAAAAAGAAAAATATAATCCCATTATGCAGTAGGAGTTGGCTGATCTTTTTTCCTTACGTGGGATGATCTAAATGATGATGGGAGTTTATTTAGTTTGGCTACCACATTTGTCATGCGGTTATAGAGTTTTTTTTAGTTCTATGAAATCGATAATTTTGCGCAGAGAGATATACTGCTGTTCGGCGGCAACGCGCGGGGACTCATCTAGTAATATTTAGGAACGGAGGGAGTACTATGTAAAGAGTTAGGTGTCGCACGGTGATAGTGTGAGGTGGGCCATGTAATCACTAAGCCTGCGTGTTTTCACTGCTCTTGCACTCCTCCGCTGTAAGAATGGAGAAAATTGTAATCTAGTAGTAGTAGTACCTCCTTTCGCTGAAAGCGTGGGACATCCAGTAGTCCTACCACCTTAGTAATAAAGACCAATGAGCCGTCAAATCACATAGACCCAGCAGTAAGTTGGACGGACGAAGCAACCATCACTCTTGCGCCAGTGAGAGGTCGCGTCCGCTCTGCCCGGGCATGAATGTGGCACCGATTCTTTGGAGAGGCGCTGACCGTTTCGGGCGGGAAGCGCGCGCAGACGATGGAGGGGCTATGGGTGGGCCAGGCTGGTCAGGAGCGGGCGTGGCACCTGTCCGCATGTCCCTACCGGACACGCCCGGAAATGAGAGGATGCACCGACTCTCGCGGCTAAAATCATACACTACACACCATCTCTCTGTAGGAGTAGGTCGATCTGTCGCACTCTCTAACACACACATGATGTTAAACACACACACGCACACGCACGCACCTTAGTCCCATTGCACCTTCTAACGTGACTTATTACACCTAGACGGAGGGAGTAGTAAGTATACGAGATACGGTGGCACACTGACTTAAGTCGAATACAAGTGCCCAAAATTTGTGTGCATGTTATAATAAGGATTCACTTAAAATAGTACGTGAGTGAACAGAGGGATCAATTGGACAGTGTTCCCGAGCAGTAGCGAGATGTGTGAGGTAAGATACAGCGTTGGTGCTTTTAAATTTTCTTATTAATTTGTTTGTTTCACCCTCTGACTGGTGGGACCCAACGTACTACATGGAGAGAGGTAAGGTGACTAAGGCTGCATTATTTCTGCACCACTGTGGATAGTCTTACCACCAAAGCCACATGACATGATTATGATTGAAATCCCAATGACTCCCACACACACAAAAAAACACGACATGCTTGTCACACAAATGCAGGAATGTATAAAAGGTTATTTTCCTCTCGTTGAACATAACGGGAGGGTTGTGTAGCTGGTTAGCCCGTTTGCTCATCAAACTTGAGGTCTCGGGTTCGATAACTACACTTGAGCATAATTTTTGCCAGGAGGATTCTTTGACTGGTCAAAATGTTTTCTAGGGTTTGCATGCTTCACACTCTCTCTCTAGTATATATATACACGCTCGAGCCTCAGCGCTTGTAGTTGCTCTCTTCACACTCTCTCGCCCTCTCCCGCTGGAGCCTCAGCGCTTGTAGTTGCTCTCTTCACACTCTCTCGCCCTCTCCAGATCTAAACAAGACATCGTTGGCCTCTCTCTCCCCTCACTGCTGCTCAAAGAGCCGGCAGGATCTGTCCGCCGGGAAGGGGAGGAGGCTTAACGTTGTCGCCGTTGGCGAGGGAGGGAATCCACTACCGGCGCAGTTGTTCACTTTCCACCCAGCGGCGGCACGGGAGGGCCTCCGACCCCTTCTTCTTCGCCGTCATCCCATTGCCCATCGAACCACGCCCCAAGAACCTTAAGGTATATTTTACTTACTCCACATGCATTGCTCTAGCTGCATGTATACCATGAATCTAGGACGTGGTTCAAAGAGGAAAGGAGTGGGGGAAAGTAGTGGGAAAAGTTGTATATAGCATGAATCTAGGACGTGGTTCAAAGAGGAAATGAAGGGGGAAAGTTGTATAGCATGAATCTAGGACGTGGTTCAAAGAGGAAATGAATGGGGGAAAGTAGTGGGGAAAGTTGTATCGCATAAATCTAGGATGTGGTTCAAAGAGGAAAGGAAGGGGCGAAAGTACTAGTTCAAAAAGGAAAGGAAGGGACAAGGCTGTAGAGTTTGAGCAGGATTAGATTTGTTGCGCTCACATAGGGAAAGGTGTCTAAAGATAACAAAACTGGGACCAACACAAATATGCTCCTTGGTTGTTTGTTCTTTATTGCAACAGACTGTGCATGACCACAGTACATCGGTAGATGCACATGGTGCTGGTGCGTCCATTGTCCCGTGCAACTCATTAGCTGTTGTTAAATCTAAGGCCTTGTTTGGTTAAAAACTCCCTAGTCCCTACCTGCTTGGTTCCAGGGACTAAACATGGACTAGAGGTTATTAAATGACATGCTAAAAGACCATGTTACCCCTAGTAATGAACTAATAGAAACAAGGTGCGATGCGTGGCAGGGGCAACTATTGGAAAAAGTCCCAAAAAGACTCCCTCGGGGTCTTCTTTCTTTAGTCCCAAATGCCACTTTTAGTCCCTAAAAGTCCCTCCTATTTGGTTTAGATGGTACTGACACGGAGTTTTTTTAGTCCCTACACCAAAATGTCCCTGTAAACAAACACCCTCTAATAATGCCACTGGAAAATTGATGCAATGCCACAGTTAAAAGCAACTTACATGTTTAACGAATTTTATTGTTAATATAATCTCTATGTTAATATTAATCAGTGCCACCGTTTGAGAAATGCTACTGTCTTGCTTTCTTTCCCATTTAGATAAGGTAGATGCTTCTTTTTGTTGGCTTCTGTGTCATCCACCGTTATTGACCACTAATTGTTTCCTTTGCACCTCTGTGTAAATAGGATTATCTACTTCACCTCATTGCCATTGTTTTAAGAGTGTTTTGTGCAGTTCAACCAAAATGTCACACTGACAACGTTGCTTGATTGCTTGATCTTACTGGAACTGCACAAGAGGAGATCTTACTTCCTATCCGTTAAGGCGAATTTGGTTCAGATCTTCTTCTTGTGAGTTGTTTGAATTCCGCATCATGGGAGGTCTTCTTATTGAACCAAGTGATGAAGGGGAAGAACAAGCGGAAGAAAAACAAAAATCAACTCCCGGTGCTGTAATGAAGCACTGGAACTGTGATGACACAAGTAATGCTATAGTTTTGCATCTTAATTTATTGCTATGGCTGGAACGAGCAATTGTTTTGCCACTGATTTGATGCCATACGTAATTATCTCTACTTGTGCAAACAGGGATCTTCTTTGAAGATACCATATGTTTTAGTGGAACTGCATAAGAAGATGTTGGAAACATTAAACTAATCGAGGAGTATATAGTAAGCATGGCCACCCCCGTAGATAGCAACAGATGGTTCCGGAGAAGTGCTTCATCTGTATGCTCTACACAATCAGCCTCCTAACAAAGGTTGGTACTCGCCCACTGATTTCGTCCATATGATTGAGCTTTGTCATCTCTATTGGTGTTGTGCTACTGCTTAGATACTGTCATGAAAAAGTGGTATTATCTTGAGAAGTGCTTCATCTGTGCTGTTTTAAATATTTCCTTTCCTTTTTTTCGAGCAAACAGGGATGCTAGCATTTAGTAGTCCTCTTGTCTTTGCACAACAGGATCATCTTCCTCTGAAGAAGAATATGGAGTACGTGAAGTGACTAGTTCCGATTATGCCAGGATGAAGAAGCCCTGTCTATCTTCTCATCAGAAGGAGCAGTTGAAGGATGGTTACATTACTCCCCCAAGACCAAACTAACTTCAGCTCGGAAGGACTGACAAATCTCCATTTTTTTGCTGTGATGCACGAGTACAATGTTGTTCTAGGATTCTTTCTGGTGAGTTCCATTTTTCTAAAAGTGTGCTCTACATGGACCATGTATGTGCCTATTGAAACTGTCAATTCATAGTACAGTTTGCTTTATACTAATCACTTTTTTGTATTTGTGCAAACAGGGGTGCTCAGCTTGATTTCAATCGGAACTGCACAAAATGTTCATGAATACATCGAATCATTCATTTCCACCACAAGAAAGGAGGTGCCCATAAGTTCAAGGGGTTGCAACATATAAGGGCGAAATCATACAAGCTACGCGCGAATTTGGTTGATTTTGGTGGAACTGCACAAAAAGAACAGCTGGTTTATTTAGCACGAGGTGCCATGTCAATGTCCAAACTAATGGCAAACCCTGCCCATCCCACAATCCTAGGCATTTGATATTTTGGAATGGGAAAACCTTGTCAAATTTTGCTCATTGATTTTAGAAAGATATGCGTTTCATATTTTCGAATGGAACGCCCTTTGCTGTCAGCAGCGTCGATCAATTTTTTCTTTATTCTTTAGTTGTGAAGTAAATATTGCCTCTGACATGTGAGTCGCTGAGATGCATAATCATCAATTGTTTTGAATGTTCTCTATGAATTGTCAGGCCTGTGTGTTTGATTGCAATGTACAGAAACGCTAAAAAGCTGCTCAAACTCTTTGTACTCATTTTGTTCCTTTTTACTTCGCACATTCTGAAAGTGCATACTTTTTTGTATAAGATTGGTCAAAGTAGAGATACTTTGACTGCAGACAAAACTTGTATGCAGACTAGAAAGGACCGGAGGGAGTACATGTGAAACTGCTGCAAACGAGGTGATCACCCTGGGAATAATGCTAGTACGTATTGTTTTGCATGTTCATCAAATGCCAGTGATACAGGAATTCGAACTAATCAAAATAAATTCATTCATACACGGTCGGATTTCATATAAACATGCCAGATTTCATTACATTTCATACATTCTTCAACTAAAAAGGGGTGCGCTGGAGGTATAATTAATTAACCGAAGCTACCCACCTGTGTCCCGCTGAGCCGAACAAAAGCTTCAGTGACTTAAGTGCAGGTGCAGTTGCGTAACTGACATGTGGCCTGTTAGACCCACGTGTCAGTTAGCCAACTGCACCAGCAGTTAAGTAGAAGCAGCGTTCTTCTCCAGCGCAGCTCTCTGACACCACGTCGCCGCCAAGAAGCTAACCGGCCGTCAATGGTCAACCCGCCTAGCTTGGCTTCAACCGGAGGGTAGCAGTGGTGGCCTTACTTGGACCCGAGCGGCGGCGACCTACCGTGTTCTACTCTTCCTCGTTTTCTGTGTGGCGCGGCCTCGTTGGTAGCGGGGCGGGGCCTCGGTGGAGCCGACGATGTCCTCTGTCTCGTTGCCGGCGGGTGGCGCCTCAGCGGAGCGGTGGAAATCCTCCCCCACGTTGCTGGCAGGGTGGGGCCTCGGCTGAGTCGGCGATGTCCTCTGCCTCGTTGTTGGCGGGGCGGGGGCTCGGTGGAGCCGGCGGTGTCCTCTGCCTCGTTGTTGGCGCCTCGGGGCCTCGGCGGAGCCGGCGGTGTCCTCTGCCTCGTTGTTGGCGCCACGGGGCCTCGGCGGAGCAGGGCCTCGTCAACACCAATGGAGCGGGGACTCGTCGGAGCCGGCATTGTCCTCTGCCTCGTCCTCGGTCTCGCCAAACAGCGCCTTGCCCGCTTCATCGTCCTCTTTGCTAGCCTCTTTGTAGGTGGCCGCAGCCTCCGCCACCCGCATGCGGTACCGCCAGTGCTTGAGGCGGCCCTTGCAGGTGGAGCGGTACGAGTCGAGCAGCGCCTCCTGCTCCACCCGCTCCTCGGCGATCTGCTCCTCCTCCAGCAGGTGCTCCTGGAGGAGATGGTGGTTGTAGGCGGCGTTGGCCTGCGTCTCCCGGAACTGCTCCTCACGCATCTGCCTCACCCTATCCATATATTGGGCACGGGCCTCGCCGATGGTCATGGTGCAATGCACCGGTGAGGATGGCGCGGAGGAGGGGGTGGGCGCCGGATCATCGACTACCATGTTCTCCATTAGGACGTCGTCGTCCTCTGGCTGCCTGCCGGCCAGTCGGTCGGCAGCAATGGCTGCCATCTCCTTGTGGTCCGTCGTCCACCCGTCCCGAAGAGCGCTGGAGCGCGAGGAAGCCATGGTGGGCAGTAGTGGTGTGGACAGGAGAAAGAGAACGGATGCGGATGACTGCGGCTATGGCCGGCGCAACAGTTTATATAGCAATGGTGGGCGGGTGGAGGGACGGACATGTGGCGCCGGAGTAGCCGCCTCGGCAACCGCATATCATTAATGTGTGCGGCAGATGGACAGATGGATGGCACTTGTGTCGTTTGAAGGCGGAGCAATCGCCTGCACCGAGAAGCGGGGCGGCTAGCGCTGACTGTTTCGTGCGAAAAGCGCGCGCGGGCGAGGAGATGACTTTACTTGGAGAGGATGGCAATAGGGACCCACCAGGTCCATAGCCTCACATACGCAAGTGCCTCCTTATAAACGATTCTAGCTGCAGTGACCGTACGATGTCCATCCAACGGCCGTCGTGCTTCTTCAACCTCTGGTTTTCTTGCTCCAGCCGCCCAAAGCAGCGCCGGTCGTGCCGCCTGCTCCTGCCTCCCGTGGCCGGCTGTGCTGCCGTGGAGGCCTCACCGCCCCCTACTACTCCCACCGCTGGCCAGGCCATCCCTCCACTCACCCACACCCCCTGTTATTCTGCGGCGACGGCAGCGCAGCCGGACCAGTGAACCCTCGTACTCCTCTCCGCGTGTGCATCCACTGTCGCGTCTTCCCCGGCTCCGCGTCGTCCCCTTCCTAGGCCTCGCCGTCGTCCACCGCCGTGGTGCTCTCGGTGCGGCATGGTCAACGTGGTCAAGGAACGACTTCCATCGGACGTGGAATGTACGTGGAGAGGCTGACAACTGGGTCCACGGCAGCTGCAAGGAAGTGCCTCCTTATTACGGGCAAAATAATTATTCCTCCACCTGACAACGGGGACCCACCAGACGGGCCACCGTATTTCGCAAAAAAAATGATTCGCCCCCTGACTGTTGGGACCCACGAGCTACATCTTCACACGCAAGGAAGTGCGTCCGGGAATAAAAAAACGATTCGCCCCCGTGACTGCTGGGACCCACCAGCTACATCTTCGCACGCAAGGAAGTGCGTCCGAAAAAAACATGATTCGCCCCCCGACTGCTTGGACCCACCAGCTACACCTTCGCACGCAAGGAAGTGCGTCCGGGCAAAAAAACGATTCGCCCCCTGACTGCTGGGACCCAACAGCTACACCTTCACACGCAAGGAAGTGCGTCCAGGCAAAAAAAACAAAACGATTCGCCCCCTGACTACTGGGACCCACCAGCTACATCTTCGCTGGCAAGGAAGCGCCTGACAGTCGGGACCCACCTGGTCAAAGCGTACATAGCGTTGTCATCCTGGTCGCGAACGTGTACGTACATACTGGTCGATGTAGAGGCGCGCACGTGTCGTAGTAGAGGCGCGCACGTAGCATGTACACGTACGTACAATGTCCAGGGTGCAAGAAAGAAAAATACGGCCACATATGTGTACATATGGGCGGGGTCTCGAACGCCTACTCGCGCATACGTACGTCGAGGGCTCGTGTTCATGGGGAGGCAACGGAATGCGTCATGTTCATGGGGAGGCAACGGAATGCGTCGTGTTCATCGGGAGGCAACGGAACGCGTGGGAGCCAACCAGCTGGGTCGGAACGGAATGCGTGGTCGTGTTCATCGGGAGGGCTTGGACGAAACAGGCGATGGAAACGAGGCCTGGCGTACCGCAAAACGGAGGAAACGGACCTCCTACGGTCGAAACGGGGGTCCTGTTGATCGGGAGGGGTGTGGCGTACCGCAAAACGGAGGAAACGGACCTCCTACGGTCGAAACGGGGGTCCTGTTGATCGGGAAAGGTGTGGCGTACCGGAAAACGGACGAAACGGACCTCCTACGGTCGAAACGGGGGTCCTATTGATCGGGAGGGGTGTGGCGTACCGCAAAACGGATAAAACGGACCTCCTACGGTCGAAACAGGGGTCCTGTTTATTGGGAGGGGTGTGGCGTACCACAAAACGGGACTCCACGGGATACTGTTCATCTCCACCGTCGACCTCCTCCAGCCTCCACGGGCTACCATCGACCTCCTCCAGCCTCCACGGGCTCCTATTCATCCAGCCTCCACCGCGCGCTACTCCATCGGCTACTGTTCAACCACCCCTCCACGGGCACCCCTCCACCGTCTACTGTTCATCCAACTCTCCACACCACGGGGTCCTGTTCATCCACCCCTCCACGGGCACCCCTCCACCGTCTACTGTTCATCCATCCCTCCACACTACAGGGTCCTGTTCATCCACCCCTCCACGGGCACCCCTCCACCGTCTACTATTCATTCAGCCCTCCACACCATGGCTTCCTGTTCAACCACCCTCCACGGGAACCCCTGCACCATCTACTGTTCATCCAGCCCTCCACACCACGGCGTCCTGTTCATCCAGAGGCAACGTCGCCGCTCACTGTTCATCCACCCCCCCCCCCCCCCCGCAACACTCACTATTCATCCAATCGATCGGCTTTAGTTAGCAGCAGTAGCGAAGGAATCGCTCGATCGGGTTCAGTTAACAGCCATCGATCGATCGCTCGGGTTCAGTAACGTGTAGCCTGCAGTGCAATCGCTCGGGTTCAGTTAGAGCCCAACGCCTCGCTCGGGTTCAGTTAGAGCCAACGCCTCGCACACACGCGCGTACGTGTATGAGAGAAACGCGCATCGCTCGGCCCCCGACCTCCCACCGTAACCGGCAACTCCCCGAAATTTTCCTCCCCCTTGCTTCTACCACGGTTTTTTCCGTCATGGACGGCCCAAAGAATGTCATGCAGCTGCGTCTCCGGCCCGCCCAGGACGAAAAGCCTATTTTCTGTCATGATTTTTTGCCATAGAAGTAGGAGCCCACCACATCTATGATGATACCGGGTTTTGTCACAATTATCGTCATAGAAGTGTCATATGTATGACAGAAAAAAAAATCCGTTCGGCCCAAAATGTCATGGATGTGTCTTTTTTTTATAGTGCTATGTGCAAAAGCACGTCAGTAGAACCAGTCTCATGAACGCGGTCATGTAATGTCGGTCCGGGCCGCTTCATCCAACAATACCACTAAATCAAAGTAAGACGTTGGTGATAAGCAGTATGACTATTATCACCCACAACTCTTTGTGTTCTACTCATGCATATAACATCTACGCATAGACCTGGCTCGGATGCCACTGTTGGGGAACGCGGTAATTTCAAAAAAAAATCCTACGATCACACAAGATCTATCTAGGAGATGCATAGCAATGAGAGGGGAGAGTGTGTCCACGTACCCTCATAGACCGAAAGTGGAAGCGTTAAGTAACGTGGTTGATGTAGTTGAACGTCTTCGTGATCCAACCGATCAAGTACCGAACGCATGGCACCTCCGTGATCTGCACACGTTCAGCTCGGTGACGTCCCTCGAATTCTAGATCCAGTTGAGGCCGAGGGAGAGTTCCGTCAGCACGGCGGCATGGTGATGGTGATGATAAAGTTACCGGCGTAGGGCTTTGCCTAAGCACTACAACGATATGACCGAGGTGGAAAACTATGAAGAGGGGCACCACACACGGCTAAAGACCAACTTGTGTCTCTATGGGGTGCCCCCCTCCCCCGTATATAAAGGAGGAGAGGAGGGGGCCGACCGGCCACAAGGGGCGCGCCCAAGGGGGGTAATCCTACTCCAAGTAGGAGTAGGTTCCCCCTTTCCTAGTCCAACTAGGAGGAGAAGGAAGGAGAGGGAGAGGGAGAGCGAAAGAGGGGCCGCCGCCCCCCCCCCCCCTCCCCTTGTCCTATTCGGACTCCCCTTGGGGGGGGGAGGGTTCCACCTCCTGGCGAGGCCCTCTCTCTCTCCCCTATAGGCCCACTAAGGCCCATTACTTCCCCGGGGGGGGGGGGGGGTCCGGTAACCCTCCGGCACTCCGGTTTTATCCGAAATTATCCGGAACACTTCCGGTGTCCGAACAACATAGTCCAATATATCAATCTTTATGTATCGACCATTTCGAGACTCCTCGTCATGTCCGTGATCTCATCCGAGACTCCGAACAACCTTCGGTACATCAAATCACATAAAGTCATAATACCAATCATCATCAAACGTTAAGCGTGCGGACCCTACGGGTTCGAGAACTATGTAGACATGACCAAGACTCATCTCCTGTCAATAACCAATAGCGGAACCTGGATGCTCATATTGGTTCCTACATATTCTACGAAGATCTTTATCGGTCAAACCGCATAACAACATATGTTGTTCCCTTTATCATCGGTATGTTACTTGCCCAAGATTTGATCATCGGTATTATCATACCTAGTTCAATCTCGTTACCGTCAAGTCTATTTACTCGTTTTGTAATACTTCATCCCGCAACTAATTCATTAGTCACAATGCTTGCAAGGCTTATATTGATGAGTATTACCGAGAGGGCCTAGAGATACCTCTCCGAAACACGGAGTGACAAATCCTAATCTCGATCTATGCCAACCCAACAAACACCTTCAGAGACACCTGTAGAGCACCTTTATAATCACCATTTTACGTTGTGACGTCTAGTAGCACACAAAGTGTTCCTCCGATATTCGGGAGTTGCATAATCTCATAGTCTGAGGAACTTGTATAAGTCATGAAAAAAACAGTAGCAATGAAACTGTAATGATCACAATGCTAAGCTAACGGATGGGTCTTGTCCATCACATCATTCTCCTAATGATGTGATCCCGTTCATCAAATGACAACACATGTCTATGGTTATGAAACATAACCATCTTTGATTAACAAGCTAGTCAAGTAGAGGCATACTAGGGACACTATGTTTTGTCTATGTCTTCACACATGTACTAAGTTTCCGGTTAATACAATTCTAGCATGAATAATAAACATTTATCATGATATAAGGAAATATAAATAACAACTTTATTATTGCCTCTAGGGCATATTTCCTTCATCTCCGCCTCCACGACCAGGACGGCGCTGACGAGCCCGTGCTGGCCAAGGTTTAACCCTAGGTCAATCCGGGCCTCCCCCGTTGCCACGATGACCTGGGCATTGGTTTCCTCCTGCTGTGCGGCGGCAGTGAGGGCGGCGACGGCTGCCGCTTCGTCCCTTGCGTCATGTGTGTGTGTCCGACCCTTCCTCTTGGCCGACTGCACGACCCGCTCCTCGGCCATCGGCTTCTTCTTCTTGGGCGGCGCCGCGGTCTTTGCGGGGGGCGCGCTGCTTTCCTTTGGCGGAGGCGACAGAGGTGAGGCTGGACCAGGCGAGGCGGCGGCGACATCGAGGGTCGGTGCGTCGTCCATGGCCGGGAGTGTGAGCGGGCGGGAGGGTTTTGGGAAAGTGGAGGAAAATGGTGGTCGTTGTGGCACCGACTGACGGGCCAGGGGGAGGAGTAGGTGCGCATCGCGCGCGTCCGTTTCTTGTCTGCGCCGACGCAAATGAGACTCAAACTTGGGGCGGAAATGGGTCGACATGCGAACGAAAAGCGGACGCACGCCCCGTTTGTGTCGGCGCATTGGGCCTACTTTTCTGTCCGCGATGACCCAAACGGACACGTGTGGACAAAATGGGCCGGCGCGGTGGAGTTGCACATATGACAGTTATCTCTGGAATTAGAACCAGGGCAGCAAATTTTACATGTAATTTTTATGTTTAAAAGGCCATGCCTATATGCAATGATTCAACCCCACGACCAAATCTGTATCCCCACAGACTCTGGTATTTTCGATGAATAAAATGTGCCTTCATTAAAAAAGAAAAAGAACTCGACACGAAACCGCCTTGACTTGAGAAACCGACTTCGCCTCCGAGCCGTGTATGATTTGGGCCCTAATAAATGTACATTATACTCGAGCAACAACGCATCCACGCCGACTCTGACGAATCTTCGTTCTCTCGCCGCGGCGCGAACTCCCACCGCCGGCGCCCGCGCACCCATGACGAAGGCGAGCCCGGCCGACGCGGCGAGCGAAGGGATCCGAAGGCTCACCTATCTATCCCTCGTCTCCAAGGTCTCCTCGGAGCTGGAGGCCCACCTCGGCGACGTCCAACGCAACGTCGCCGAGTTCATCGTCCACCTCGGCCGCGCCTCCCCCTCCGTCGCCGAGTTCGACGCCAAGCTCAAGGACCACGAGTTCGTCGTGCCGGACTACCTCGCCCGCACCCTCCACACCGTCATCCGCGCCATCCCCGACGCCGCTCCCGCCCCCGCCCCCCGAAACCCCACCGCCGCTCCCGCCCCCGCCCCCCGAAAACCCACCGCCGATGGCGATGAGGAGGAGGAGGACGAGGGGGAGGATGGGGCTGGCGGTCCGGAGCTTCACCAGGTGTGCCACGGGACGGTCATCCGGGTGGTGGACGCCGGGTGCTTCGTCCGCCTCGACGGGGCGCGCGGCCGCGAGGGGCTCGTCCACACCTCCCGGATGCCCGCCGCCGTGAAGCGCGGCCAGGAGGTGTTTGTCAAGGTCGTATCCGTGCAGTGGGGCAATCTGGAATTGTCGATGGTGGACATCGATCAGGAAACTGGAAGGGCGCTCCCGCCACCACGGCGTGATGGTCAGGATGCTGTTCGGAGGGCGAATCGATCTGCTGGTCCTGCCGGAACCTCTGGGAAGAGGATTGGGCTGTCTGGAATTGTGATTGAGGAGGACGGTGCTCGGCCTGCACCACGAAGGCCGGTCAGGCGAATGAGCTCCCCGGAGAGATGGGAGCTGAAACAGCTGATTGCTTCGGGGGCACTGAATGTGAGAGACTGCCCTGCGATCGATGATGATGATGGGGGGATACATTACCAGGAAGAAGCAGAAGAAGTAGAGGAGGAGCTCGAGATTGAGCTTAACGAAGATGAGCCGCCGTTCTTATCTGGACACGGCCGGTCCTCGATTGACTTGTCCCCGGTGAGGATTTCCAAGAACCCTGAGGGGTCACTGAGCCGAGCGGCGGCACTGCAGACTGCGCTTTTCAAGGAACGGCGTGATATTCGTAGTCAGGAGCAGAGAGCATTGCTTGATTCCATCCCCAAGGATCTGAATCGGCCGTGGGAGGATCCTTTACCTGATGCAGGTGGGCGGTGCCTCGCACAGGAACTGAGGGGTGCCGGCTTATCAGCACAGAGCATGCCGGAGTGGAAGAAACGGGCTTATGGGAAAACCGGAACATTTGGGAAGAGGTCGAGCCTTCCGATACAGGATCAGAGGCAGCAGCTTCCCATTTACCGTCTGAAGAATGAGCTTGTGAAAGCTCTACATCACCATCAAGTTTTGGTTGTTATCGGGGAGACAGGGTCAGGGAAAACTACGCAGGTTACTCAGTACCTTGCTGAGGCAGGCTATACTGAAGCTGGAAAAATTGCGTGTACGCAGCCTCGCAGGGTTGCTGCGCAGTCTGTTGCAAAGCGGGTAGCAGAGGAGTTTGGTTGCCCATTGGGAGAGGAAGTTGGTTATTCTATACGCTTTGACGATCGAACTGGACCTGATACGGTCATTAAGTACATGACAGACGGCATGCTCCTACGGGAGATTATGGTAGACAAGAACCTCTCTTGTTATTCTGTGGTCATGCTTGATGAGGCACATGAGAGGACCATCTATACAGACATTCTCTTTGGCTTGCTGAAGCAGCTCATTAGGCGGAGAACTGATCTCAAGTTAATTGTCACTTCCGCCACTCTTGATGCAGAGAAATTCTCTAGATATTTTTTTAATTGCAACATTTTCACGATTCCAGGGAGAACGTTTCCCGTGGAGATACTATATGCAAAGGAGCCACAGAGCGATTACATGGATGCTGCATTGATCACAGTATTGCAGATCCATCTGAGTCAACCCGAAGGTGATATCCTCTTGTTCTTGACAGGCCAGGAAGAGATTGATCAGGCCTGTAACTCTCTTCATGAGAGGATGAAGGTGCTGGGTAACGATGTACCAGAGTTGCTAGTCAATCCAGTTTACAGTGCTCTTCCAACTGAAATGCAGTCAAAGATTTTTGAACCTGCTCCTCTTGGGAAGAGGAAGGTGATTGTGGCCACCAACATAGCCGAAGCATCTATTACGATAGATGGGATATACTATGTTGTTGATCCAGGCTTTGCAAAACTCAATGTGTATAACCCGAAACGAGGACTGGATTCACTGGTTATCACTCCGATCTCACAGGCATCAGCTAAACAAAGAGCAGGACGTGCTGGGCGTACGGGCCCAGGCAAGTGTTACCGTCTGTACACTGAGAGCGCCTATCGTAATGAAATGCCCGCCACGACTATTCCAGAAATTCAGAGGATTAACCTGGGGTGGACGGTTCTTAATATGAAGGCAATGGGGATAAATGAACTAGTGTCATTCGACTTCATGGACCCTCCAGCACCTCAAGCACTTATCTCTGCTATGGAACAGCTATACAGCCTTGGTGCCTTGGATGAAGAAGGCCTACTTACCAAGCTGGGGAGAAAGATGGCTGAGTTTCCACAAGAACCACCACTTTCAAAAATGCTCCTTGCCAGTGTGGACCTCGGATGCAGTGATGAAATAGTGACTATCATTGCAATGATCCAAACTGGCAATATATTCTACCGGCCAAGGGAAAAACAAGATCAGGCAGATCGGAAGAGGGGCAACTTTTTCCAGCCAGAAGGGGATCACATCACATTACTCACTGTGTATCAGGCGTGGAAGGCAAAGCAGTTTTCAGGGCCATGGTGCTTCGAGAATTTTCTCCAGATAACATCACTAAGGAGGGCACAGGATGTGAGGAAGCAACTCCTGGAGATCATGGACAGGTATCGGCTTGACGTTGTCTCTGCCGGCAACGATCTCACCAAGGTAAGGAGAGCCATTGCCGCAGGTTTCTTCTTCAACTCTGCCAAGAAGGATCCCCAGGGAGGATACAGGACACTTGCTGATCATCAGCAGGTGTATATCCACCCAAGCAGCGCCCTCTTTCATCAGCAGCCAGAGTGGGTGATTTACAATGAGATTGTCATGACCACAAAAGAGTACATGAGGGAGGTGACAGCCATCAACCCAGCGTGGCTCGTCGAGCTGGCACCAAGGTTCTACAGATCCGTGGACTCGGCAAAGATGAGCAAGCGGAAGCGCCAGGAGAGGATCGAGCCTCTGTACGACAGATACAACGAGCCCAACTCGTGGCGCCTCAGCAAGCGCCGTGGGTGATTTTTGTCGGTACATAAATTTGCTTCTTTCTTGGCACCTTTCTCCTTGCTGTAAGTTTGAGTAGTTATTGAAGTGTAAATACACAGTAAGCTCTCAGTATGATACTAGCAGTATAGTGAATAGTGGCACATCTATGTAGCTTTTCTTCTTTGTTTTGGTTTTTGGCTTGAAGTTGGAAGTCTTGTGAGGCTAGTTTGGTGTACGAATGCAGATAAGTTATTCCCATCACGAAGCTTTATTTTCCTTAATCGTGTATAACTGCTGAGTGGAACACTTTGAATTGCTATGATTCGCACTTGGTTTAGGCCTCGTTTGGCAGGCAAGTCTTGAGACCAGTTTGGTGTACCAGTATTGAACCGAGCAAACCCCAGAATTACTCGCCAAACCATGGTCATTGGCCTTCCTTGGTGTCTTTAGGGTCTATAAAGGAGTAGTATTGCAATTGGTAGTCGATAAGATGCACTTGGTCAGAGAGGTTAGCGATGATAAAGATATTCTTGTTATGTGCTTTTATAATCAGATGGCTCTGTGAGCATTATGTTGAAGAATTTGAGCTCAAGTGCTACCACCTTCCTGATCCACATTACTAGACATTGCAATTGTCCTTTTTTCCATAGTGTTGTCCTTTTTGTTAGATGATGATCCGATGCCAGACATATGAATTGTTAGTTGCTAGGGCTGTTGATTCTAAAGCTAGTATATGATAGAGATAACTGGTTCCAAAGTCCCTTGAACATAAAATGAATTGTTGTTGCTGAACTCAGTCTTTCATCAATTTACTGGTGAAGCTCCAGTGCTGCAAGCGTATTCTTGCAAGCTACTCCCTCCGTCTCATCATGTAAGACGTTTTTTGACTCGGAGGGAGTATTGGATAACCTAGGAAATGCCTTTTGACTGTATCATTTATGCTCTTCAGATCACTATCTGGAATGCTAGTCCTGAACCTTGTATGCTGTTTTTTTTTTTTGGAACCTTTTATGCTGTGTTCAATTTAATACAGCTAATCAGAAGTTCAGGCTTCTTGACTAAAACAAATCAAGGAATTTTAACCTTTTATCAACAAGTCATACCAAGTCTACGCGAAAAACAAGTCCAAATTGCAAACTTGTATACGAAACTAGAAACAACTCAAGACTTCCTCCTAATGTAGCCCATAGCATGTTCTAGCTACTGTCCAATCAGATTTGGCACAACATGTTGTTCGATTGGCATTCTCTCTCTGGCTGTGCGTCTTGTGTATCATAGATTCACATAGAAGATAAAGAAGAACATTTCATGGACTTATGCAACCAGAATTGTACTGTCCTTCGTGTGGCTACTGTTTTCAGGCGAAGTAATTTACTGCAGAGGAGAGCTGCTGTGTGTTGGCAGCATTATACTCCGTGGTACATACACCAAAGTGATGACAAAATACTTGAACACTACTTGACCACTAAGATCAGATTGCTGAAGCGCTACTTCCTGATTGCTGCTCAGTACAACATATTCCAAGTTTCTGTATACTGCTGACTGCTGAGATTATCGGGAGAGTGACCAAAACAGCCAAATCATGATGCATGGCACACAACAAAAAGTGGGGAAACCGGATAAGGGGAATGGGGACATCTTCCTGGAACTCCCGTCTTGCGCTTATATTATTAACATTGACGACCTGTAATTATGTTGCTATACAGTGATGATCTTTATATCAATGGAAAGACTGAAGCAGAAGTATTCAGAAACTGGATGGTGCCATCTGGTGTCAGGAGTCAGTAGTCATCGAAGTAGCAGGGCATTGGTTCTTCTTTCCTAGACTTGCGCCTACTGAGCAGCGACTTGAGGAACTTCTTGCTCTTCTTCGGAGTCTGCTCGTTTTCCTTGGGATCATCTTTGTATCTATCAGCATATGACCGCAGCGGTGCCAATCTCTTGGGATCTGAAGTTGTCTGCATTTTCAGCAACATGAAATATTGTGTCAGTGCTGTAAGGCATATCATCCCTGGTAATCTTGTGTTCACAAGCCAGCTTGATTTACCTGGACCCTGACACTTGATGTCTTGAGCAAGGATGGCTTCTTTGAGAGTGACCCAGACCTTGTGAGTGGAGTTGTCGAAGAAATTGGTGAATCCGATCTTTTATCTGTTTCACAGAAACAAAATTGGCCACAGAACATTAGTATATTTAATTAATCGAGAAATTTTACTGTCGTACCTCCATCAGTTGTTGATTGGACTTATTACTACTATACCTCTTTTGGTGGGTATTGCAGTATCAGAAGGTGGCACGAAGCGTGTATGCTGCGCTGGAGAGGATGAACGTGCACGCTGGGAAGGTGCACGGGCAATCGACCGGATCTTGCTGCAAATGGTAACTTTCAGTTTGGCGACTCAGCGGCAAAGTAAGAAACCCAAGCTGACTTTTGTGGTTTGCAAAGTGAAACTGACCGGAATGAAGTTTGCTTGTCTTTGCTTTTTGTTTGAGCTGCGGATGTTGCTGCCAACATGTAGGCATTTCAGGTCAAAATCGAGTTTAAGATATATATCCAATACATGTCGGCCATTTTTCATGGATTGCAGATCCTTACTACTGAAGGCCGGATGCATCTGCGTAGTCCTGTTCTTGACCTTATTCATCTCGCTGAAGTTGGGCACAGCATCGGGAATTGAATCATTTCCTGCTGAAATCACGTGTGCAAGGGATCAAGATGTCTCCCCCAGGTTGACTCTTACTCGCTTGTCTTGCATCTTGAATGTGCCGACAAGCTAGAAAACAGAGTCACAGGAAAGGCATGAAGATATCTTATGCCTACGTACCTGGTAAGATGTACCTCTTATGATACTTTGGCGCGGTGATCACCAAAGATTGCTGCGTCAGGCCTTCTCTGTTCATGCATGCTTGGCTCATTTGAGTTCTCTGAAACCAGCCACTTCGTTAATCCGAAGCAATATTACAAGGAGATTAATGCTGAAACTAACTAAAACCTGCTGGATGCAGGAGACCCGCAGATTGGCTTCGGCCACCTCGTCGAACCTTTGACCTACAAGGCTGGAGACTTTGAAGGATATGGACCCTAGGTGGTCTACAGTGTTGACGAGGGCCTTCACAGCGTACTCCTTAAGGTTACTCACCACCCTGTGTCCATATGCATACACATAAACAAAAAATGAGCGAACGGGAGGAAGATTTCTGCTGATTAGCTACATGATCTTGTGCAGCATACAGGATGAAGCAATGGGTATATGACATACGCCTGCTTTACATCTTCCTGTGTGTAGGCTAGTTCGAAATACTCCGCTGCAGAATATAGTTGCAACCGCAGAGTCTTGAGATCCTGCATAGAGAGGTTGCCGTTGATATGAAAATGCCCAAGCTACATCTGTTCCAAATGCCTAATTTGGTGCTATTTTTAAGCATTTGGGCGTCGAGTTGGTTCTAAAGGTGGGAGGGAAGATGCATCATTGTAGGGGAAGAGAGAGAGAGAGAAACACGAGCATAATTTGATTGATAATAAAAACTGACCTTGATGGTTTCAGAGAAGATGAATGTCTCCCCCATCTGCACCTCCTCCGGAGCGCCGCGCATCCCTGGGTCGGCGGCGGCGCCTCTGCTCCGGAAAGGCCCCACTGCTTCCACCATTCTGGCTAACCAACCCTCTGTTCCTTTGCCTCTCTCAAGTCTCGTTTGATCAGGAAGCTGGATGGGGGGAGTATAGGATGTTATGGCGATGGTGGTGCAGAAGTGGAGAAGCACTCATGGCGATGAATTCATGGAGCCGGGAGGAAGAAGGCCGCGGGGGTTAGTCATTAGCACGACAGGTATTTGTTTAACTAGTGCTGGAAGAGTGGCTGTGGTGATGGCCCGGCAACGGCAGAAACAGCTTAGGCTCCGTTCGGTTCATGGGAAATGCGCAGGAATTTCAGAGGAACACTGTTTCCGTAGGAACCTTTTCCTTGGCAGCGTTCGGAACGTAGGAATAGCTGCCGGGCCATCCTCCGGTAAGTCTCATCCACCCATAGTTTTTAAAGGAAAAATAACATCTGCCCTGAGCTCTTGTTTTTGCACAGGCCCGAGGCACGGGGAAGGAAAAGCCTGCTTCAACCATCTACATGGGACCCACATCCTGGCAGAACAGATGATTTGTGCAAGCTGCACGCACTGAGCTGTACTTTTTCACATATAAAAAACGTTGGCTGGGGCTATCCTGTGTAGATTTCTCCTCTTAGGGCCTGTTCGCTTCAAAGGATTTGTAGACTTTCCAAAGGAATGTTCATTCCATAGTTTTCAGTTCCTTCACTGGCGTTCGGATCAAGGGAATCAGCTACAGCGTTCCTATGGAAAAGTTCGTAAACAGTGGTCATTTTACAGGAATCTAAACATCTGGTCTGAACCAATTTTTGGGCTGAGGCCCGAGGCAAGCCAACTCGCAAGCCAAATAAAATATTCCTTTCGCATGGGTGGGAGAGAAGCAATACCAGCATGCAGCGGTTAGAACACTTGGTGCCTGAATAAAATACTCAATACTGTTGCATCAGTAGTACGGCTCCTTTGCTCATACCTCTAGACAATTTCCTGTGAACCGAACACCCTTTATTCTTCTATTTTGCGAACTGCAGGAATGTACTGTACAGCCAACCGCATTCCTATACTTTTTTACATCCCTTTGTTTTTCTTATCTGTGTATCGAACGGGGCCTTAGTTTTCCTACGTTCCGAACAGCGATTCTTTTCTTATTTCCCTGTTTTGGGGACCCGCCGGATTGAACTGTAGAGCCAACGCTATTCCTGTGTGGTTTTATATTCCTTTGTTTTACTAACCTGCATACCGAACGAGGCCTTATAATAATGCCATGCAAGGCAAGGCAAGGCAACAGGAGACCTACCCTCTTTTCTAGGCAATTAAGGCAACAGGAGACCTGTGAATCTGTGATAAGATAACAACTGCTCCAGTCACTCTACTGGATGTTGACTGCATATGTAGGACTGCGTACTTAACTAGTTATATTATCAGCTAGTCTACTACATGTACCCCGCGGCTATGGTGGTAATCCATTTCCATGTAGATCAAGGAGCAGGTGACTGACAGGCAAAGCACTGCAGAGTGAAGTGAAGTGAAGTCGGTAGGGCTAGGCACTGAGTTAACCACATCTGGTCAGTTGGTGAAGATGCTTTTGGCACACAGTGTGCATCCATCCAGGTAACCAAAAGGCTCAAATCAAAAGAAAAGAGAGAAGTCAGGATGAGATTTGGTTCCGGACACTCGGTTGCTTTCTTTTCTTTCCATGTAGTGTTCATCATTTCTGCCTCCACGCATATGGGCCCGCCCTCCTCATGACCATACTGCTGGTCTCATCATAATCACAAACTCTAAAGATGCTCTTCTCAACAACAACCCCAGCTTACTGATATCAATCCTTCACTAAATGTGTGCAGGGCTGGGGAAGGTACCTCCTTCACTAAATGTGTGCAGGGCTGGGCATGCACCCACAGGATCCAGAAGAAGTGCTTTGCTTTCCCGTAGTACAGTACCATATAGGCTCAACTCCAAGCAAGAACCTTGGGGGATTAACTAGTGGTATTTCCTCTGTCTGGGACATGATTGGCTTTCGCCTTGATTAAGCAAAGTCAAAAGTGCTCTGTCCTCTGTGTCTATCGCCCATGGATGCAACTAGTATATTGTTTCATGGCAGTTGTGTCTGGTTAGGCCAACTCCACCGCGCGACCCCATCCTGTCCGGACCCGTCCGTTTGGGGTAAACAGACAAACGGAGCGGCCCAGCGCGGGGGAGCAAACGGACTTTTGTCCGTTTTGTGCCCGCTTTCGACCCATCCGCGGTCCAAGTTTGCGCCGCTTTTGGGGTGAAACGGACACCATGCGGACGCGCCGGCCGTCTGCGCGTGTCCTCCCCTGGCCCGCCCGTTGGTGGTACAGGACGGGCCTTTTTCTATCCACCCCCCTCCCTCCCTCCGGCCACATCTCACTCCACTCTTCTCCACTCTTTCCCTCGCCGCCGCCGCCGCCCGCTGCCATTGCAGCCGTGCAACTCGGACGCACGCTCGCCCAGCCCCTTCCCCTCGTCGCCGCCAAGCTACCCAAGCACGGCCACCTGGTTTGCGCACCCGCCGACCGGATTTGGGGCGGATCCGGTCGGTCTTGAGCTCTCCCGGCTGTGGGAGGCCGGGCCGCGCCATGGACTGGCCGGGCACCTCGCCGGAAGGCCCTGGCAGAGCCACAAGGCCACATGCAGGCAGTGGCTCGTCCTCTAGCCGCTCGGATCTGCACTGTCGGTGGTCCGTCGACAGATACGCGAATGGTGGCCGGCCGGGCTCGGTGCTTGCCCAAAAGCTCGTCGGCGCACCGTTGCCCCTCATCAAGTGCGACCACTGCCCAAGGGTGATCGTGCACCGTGTGTCTACAACGCTGGAGCATCTCGGATGGGTGTTCATCAAGTGCTTAAACGATGGGGTGTGTGCTCTTTTTAGCTTTGGTTTGTGCTCTTGGATTAGACTAGTGGTGCTAACTTTAAGTTTTATTGTGTAGAATGGATGCAAGTTTTGATATTGGAAAGAAGAGTACATCGATATATTGATAGAGCGAAATGTAGTACATGTTCGTGCACTTTTAGCTGGCCTAGAGGCTTTAGATGAGACAAGTGCACTTGTTGCTAGATTAGAGGCTAGGCACGATACTACGTGCGAAGAAGCAACAAGGCGCGATACTACGTGTGAGGAAGCAACGTCGACTTCTGGCTTGAAGGAGAAAGGAGGGTGCAAAGTCGAGCCTCCTCCACAGATCAACAATGAGTGCATCGAGAAGGCCCTAACCCAACTCAAGGGAGCGGTTATGGAAGTTGGGTATCTTCTCAAATGTATTCTTGTGGTTCTTGTTTTCTTTGGCCTTACTTTACTAGTCAAAATGTAATGATGTATTGTCATGTACCAAAAATGAATGATAAAAAAAGTTTAAGGACTAGCAAAGAAATATGCACACAGACAAGATGCGGCCGGGATGCGGCCGCGCACTGGGCGCACGGCCACCGCATCCCGGAAACTGTCCGGACATGACCCCATTGCCCTACCCAAACAGACAGAATCCGGACAAAACGAACGTCCGTTTGGGGTCAAGCGGTGAAGTTGACCTTATTGCTTTTACACTGCCTGGGCTGGGGCAACGGCTCGGGAATCTGGAGCCTGCATGTGTGCCGCTGATTCATCAGAAACTGGCGCACATCGCGCCGGATCAGCAGGCATACGTGGTGCTGGATAAATACTCCCTATGGATAGGTTGTATGGAAATTGTAGTGCTTCTACTTGTGTTGTAGTGAGGGAATGTCAGCCAAGACGCAAATAAAAATTGTCTATGTTTCAGTTGCTCGTGTTTTTTTGTTTGAGTTGCTCTTGTGTTGTTTTTAGAAGAAAAGGGCTCCTGCCCCGGATCCATTTCAACGAAACCAAACCAAACACAGTATCACTTATTACAGCACGCGAGGGGAGACTGCATGTCAACCCTAGCCAAGTCTACCAGAACTAATAAAATGACATGGTTCAGGGGAAACATACGCCCCAGAACACAAGAATGAAGACAGATGAGGATGGAGAAGGATTTTGAGGGAATTGAGTGATGATGAGAGTTGAGAATGTTTTCGCCAAATTAACGATCTCAGTAATACTACATGCTAACACACTGCTGCCAAACTGCGTACTCCCTCAACTATGTACTAAATGAACAACACTTATTTTGGCACGTAGTACTTTAATGTCAGCCCTGTGCCACCAATGAGGCATCTCTTTTCTCATCCACAAGAAAAGCTCTTCTCTTCCTGTCGGCGCCGCCGCTGGTCCGTGGGGTAGTGTGGTAGCGGTGATGTCCATTAGTAGAAATAATGTCCCCCACGTTCTATCCCCGTCCTGATGGTGCGTCTAGCATTGTCGGAGGGCGTGTGGAGGTTTGTCTACGTCGGATCTTGTGGGATTCGGTCGGTGCTGGTCTTTGATAGATCTGTTTGGATCCGGTCTTTGTTCGTCTTCGTTTGGGTGTTTACATGTTTGATCTTTCTGATCTATGACTTTCTTCATCAACGATGGTTGCTACTCTGGTGCGCTGGTTCTATGGGACCTTAGCACGACGATTTTCTGACTGTCTATTACAACAAGGTTTGTCGGGTTCCGATGAGTGAGGGGTGATGAAGCCGGCACGCTTTCGGCTCGCTTCAGTGCTTGTAGTCGTCGCTAGGTGGTCCACAGATATGGTTGTAATTCTTATTATCTTTGTTGTTCTTTTGTACTATCATGATTGAAGATAAATAGGTGGGAAATTTCTCGAAAAAAAATGTCAGCCTTATGAGACTAGAGGATATGGAACTGAATGTGAATTGAGGATAAGGGTGGTGTCAAAAATTCAGGTCCCGTGACCAACAGTTGCAAAGTATGCCGCGAGATTGCAAGTTTGCACTTGTCTCTGTCACCTATTCCCCTCAGGCCTTATTCGGGTAATCCTCCTCCCAAGGGGATTGAAGAGGATTGGAGGTGATTTTGGCTTGTAGAGGGTTTAATCTGTAACGTCCCGGACACATCCGCCGGTGATCGTTACTCCTGGCAGAATCTAGACTGGCCCCTACGCACTTTGTCCTCACTCGTGCGCACCCGGAAGCAACTTTCTGGTCGGTCACCCATCCTAAAACTACTCCAAGCTGAGCACGCTTAACTTCCGAGTTCTGTCCGATGAGCTCCCGAAAAAGAAGGAATTCCTTATTGATATGAGTAGTCTATCATCCCTAATAATCCAGGCTATCACATAATCCCCCTCAATCCCTGTCATTCCCCTTCAAAATCCACCTCAACCGAACAAGGCCTCAAGGTTTGGTGAACAATGCGATCAAGTTCAGGGTTCAAGAGCGAGTGACATACCACCTCCGATTCTGATTCGGAATACAGGAGATTTCACAATAGATGTTGTAGGGATATGGAACAATTCCTAGAACTACACAGCACCAACTTCCTGTTGATTGATTAGCTTGTCAGAAATATAACTTTGCTATTCATCACATGCACACAGGACCAGCATAAAAAGGAGTCACAAGTACCTGTGCATTATCAGGTTTAAGAAAGAAACACTCTGGACGAGGAAATAATTAACATGAATCAGATATATCTCCAGATTTTTCTTTTTCATTTCAGTCTGTTTCTAATATCGCAGCTACAAAGCCTTACACCATGTAACTTACGCGTTTAGTTTCCACACCAGTTTGTTACCAAAATTGTGCTCTTGAAGGTAAGCCGTAGCATCAACGCTAACAAAATGAACACCGCAGCGCAGAGTGATGAGTTAGTGACCTAAAGGACTTATATGAGCAATTCTCCTCTGGTTCTGCAAAAAAGATCAAATAAGCCTTCCAAGGAAATATCATGATCTCTGCCGAAACTGCTGGCATCTTTCACTATATGCAGTCTCTTCTATGTCTCTGCTTTCGAGTAATTGATCGACCCAGGCGAACCCGTCGCACGGTGAGAGCGTCTAGCAAGATATCCAGCGAGCACTCTACTGCCTCGGCTTGCTCTTCCAGTTTAAACGCGCTGAGCTCAGGCCGCATGTGCAGTTCTGAGAGGAGGCCGGCTGCGGCTGCTGCAGTGCAGGTACGATCCCATGCCGGCTGAGGTCTGTTTTACGGAAATATATCAGCAAAAGTAAGAGTAAGAGACGCGAAGAAAACCACCGATAAAGACACAAAAAAGTTTAGTTTTTAGCTCACCGCAGTTTATGCATCACCGAGGCGCTCAGCATAGACAGTGAGATACAAGGTATATCTTCCTCCCCCCATATTGCAGCCCATCTCTCCTATAAACATCAGATTATTAGGACCCACTTAGCTGCTTGTCAATTTTAACATGCTTTATTATACACTCCTGCTTAACACTGTGACTTTAACCTAGAGGTGTGAACTGGTGACCCCTGGGGCACCCTCTAACCCTCTACAGTTCAACCAAATGAATTAAGTTTCCAAAATTACAGGATCCAGGCAGAATCTGCTCTCCTCTGCACCCCAAATGACAACAAATTGTGGTTTCCCCTTGCTTGTCTAATGGGAGTAGACAATCACATGGAAGAAGGAAAAAGATGAAGCTTATCTGAACGGCCAAACTAGTTTGTTTTATGCAAACCAATATTACATCAATATGGGAACAAAGATTTTTCAGGAGGAACTGGACACAAACTAATAGGAGTGCAGTATGCTAAATGAGGAATGCACAGAATCATACCTTCAGCCTTCTGTATAATGCAGCAGAATTACTCCAGGTACCATCAAGCAAAACTAAGTTAAGAGGTTCATGTTGCACTCCCTATATTGCAGAAGTTAACTCGTTACCATCTACTAATACATACCAACAGCCACAGAATACACGCTTAAAGACAAGAAATACACACTCCCTCCTGAAGGCCAGCATTCATGGTAAAATCATCAAATTTAAGATCATTGACAGACTTGGGGGTTGCACTCTTGTTTGGGTAGAGAAATGAGACCTTCGCCTTTCCTGGAGGGCAAACCAGAAAGGAAATACAGTATTTAAATGTGAAGAACATGGATAATCATACACATCCATATGGTTACAAAATTAATTACTGAAGCAATCAAACAGGATATTTCCCCTAAAGAGTAATTAAATGGGATCCACAGAAAATTTCATTCCTAGTAAAATGATCCAAGCATTGATACTTGCAATATGCATTTTTTGTGTGAAACATCAACTTCTGAAGTTCTGCCGTGATCAATCAATGCAACTGGAACAAAGGATTCAGTTCAATAGCTATACAGATTAGCTGAAATCCAGTGCATCGGTAGACTCACTCACAGTAATTAAAAAAAACTAATGGAAACAGAAAAGGAACAGAAACAACACACAGAATTCGGTACAAACAATCCACTAATTGAGTCACAAAACAAAAGGTAGCCTTGGATGTCATTTGCTCAATTTCAAGCTGTTAAGGATGTGGGATAAAAAACAGCAAGAGGTAGAGCGGCTACTGTTTGCACTGATTACTGTAGCATCCATATATGTAAGGATGGAGCATCAACTAAACAAAGAACAAGCAAGATTTCTAGTCTCTTCCCGTCATTTCAAATAGACCATAGAGCCTCCCTCCAGAGCAAAGGAGGAGAGCCCTGCTAGCAGGCAGAAGCGCCTGATCTCGGATCCATACCAAACAGTCCATACTACGCAAATAAAGTAAATCGAAGTAAACATAGCGAGTGAACCTATCAGAACAGACATGGTTAAGGCCTACAAGCTCTGGTCCCAAGCAAGAATCCACATGTTTGTTTATCTAAGGTGGGTTTGAGATTACCTGAACGCTGGAATGCATCCCACATAATATCTTCATGCTCTTGGATGCCAAAGAGGCACAACGACGCAGCTTGGATGCCAAAGACTTGCCAGAGTAACTTTCCAGTGTTGTTTTGCCGCAAGAAGTCCTGAAAGAACAGAGATGCTTGCACAATCCAAAGAAAGGACATGGCAACAAATACAGCTTTCTATCTTTAGACAGACCTTTGGATGCATGTATAGCCAGAATCTTATCCCCCTCCACAAATTGCAAGGGGCGAGTTTTGAGCACATACAATCTTCCATTGGTAGCCAACACTGCAGTTTTGGAGGTCAACACATCAGGCAAACTCTTGAAATTAAGATGGTGAATGGAAGGTAAATGTATGCAAAAATAAGCTTCAGTTCAGTAAACCATTGAACACAGGTTGCTGCATTGTGTATATATATAACACTGAATTCTTTTACGGACTCGTACGCTACCTTCTGGCACAGGTACCCCCTGCTCCCGAGCAGACGGCAACCAATCTGCCGGGCGGAGTAGTACTGCAGCTTCTGGTCGGAGTCGGCGAGCGTCTCATAGACGGCCCTGTGCTTCCTGTCCTCCACGTCCTTGAAATCGCCCTGCAGGTTGAGAGAAAAGTCGAGTCGTGATTTCGCTAGCATTCCCGTGGATTCAATCCCTGCCATTTCGAGCACGGAGGCAGCCATGACCTCAATAGATCCGGTAGGGGGGTTAAGAAAAAGGGCGTCACCTTCAGCTTGGAGCCGACGCCGCCAAATCGCATCTTCTCACCGGCCACGGACTCCATCTCGAGCAGCTGGCGGACGACGGAGGCCACCACGGTCGGGAGGGGCGAGGAGGTGCCCCATCTCTGCCACTCCTCCGAGCTCACCTCGCCGCCGCCTCCTCCGGCGCCGGCGGGCCCGGGGAGAGCCTCCTCCTCCGCCTCTTCGCCGGCTGTCTCGGCGGAGAAGGCCATGAGAGCGCGCGGGGGGGCGGGGCAGGGGCGCGGGGGGGCGGGGCAGGGGCGCGGGGGCAGAGGCGGGCCTGGCGAGTGGGGAAGGAGGGTGGAATGGTTGGGGCGGAGGAGCGGGAGACGGCGGTGGAAGGCGAGGGCACGGGTGGAGGCGGGAGGAGCCAGCATTGCCGCTGCTGTGTTTGTTTTTTTTAATTGCTCGTCGATGCAGGGGAACACCAGTCCGAATTTCGGAACACCGAAAATGGTACAGCAGCGTTTTAGATTTTTCACCTTTTTCTGATTATAAACTCAGTTTTGGCCCTTCAAAGTCCAAATCTTGCCCATCCATACACCAATACCAACGCATCTGATTTTCCCGATGATCATCATATCAAAACACGGTTATTGCTATTATATAAATCAAACCGATCGGTCTGTGCTGGTCTTCAATAGATTTGCTTGGATCTATTCCTTTTTAAATAAAAAAAATGGGCAGCTCCTATACATTCATTCAAGGTTGTTCACTGCAAATAATGGCCTTGATCATATCAAGACACTCATTAAACCAACTAGAACCAGAACTTTTTCTGCCGATTTGGCCAGAACATGAGCAGCCTCATTACACGTACGAACAACATGTCTAAAAATACACGATGTAAACTTTGTAGCTCTACTCTTACTATCGTAGACAATGACACCAGGTATTTGTCCAAGCTTTATTGTTGGACTTTCTTAATCACCGAGAAATAGTCTGAGGCCAAAACATTTGGACCCCTGTGTTTTCAGCAAGGATAAGTGTTTGACGAACAACATATGTAAAATGGCATATAAATTATACAAAAGTGACAATATAATAGCATTTAATAAAAAACTATAGATATGTTTGAGACGTATCAAGACCATTTTTGAATTGATGTCGGTGTCTCACACCTGTTGGAGCCTGCTAATCTATTGCTATTCAGCAAGATAAAGTCAATATAAGTGTAAGTGCATCTAGTGCCACCCCTAGTTGGTTTTGGAGTATTGACGACAAAGTTGGTTGAGGGACTAATGCGTTTGTGAGAATTGCAGGATAACGCAGGTAGTGTCCCTCATTGATTCGTTTTACCTACCGGAGATGACCCCTAAAATGTATGAAGACATTGAAGACAATGGTGGTGTGTGAAGAGGTTCACATTGAAGACTATGACATGAGAAGACATTGAGTGAAGACTATGGAGCGCGAAGACTGAGTTGTTTCATTGTTTCCTTTTCTTCTGTGTTGAGTCATAGGAACCACCGTACTGTTAAGTGGGTCCAAGTGAACTAAGTCAGAGTGACTGAAGTGATGCTCAACCCAAATCCTATGTCTTCGAGCGAAGACAATGAGAGCAAATCTTATCCGGAGCTGGATGAGTCAGCTTTGCTTGTAGCCTAAGTAAAGTTGTCGTGTGTGTTTGAAATCTGACCGTTGGAACACGTGTCAGTTCCTTAGTGACCGAGGGTCATTTCGGACATATTAGGTCGGGTTGCCTTGTGGCTATAAATAGCTCACCCCCTACACCATAAATTGGTGGTTGCTCAAAGTTAGTTTACGGCTTTTGTCGTTTTGAGAGTAATCCACCTCGAAGCCTTTGAGAGAGAAATCCTTGCGAGGACAAAACCGAAACACCCAGAGCCAAAGAGTGTTAGGCATCACTGAAGTCTTTCTGTTTGTGTGACCTGAAGACTTATTACACTTGAGGACTGTGTATCCTCTAGCCGGTTAGGCGTCGCGTTCTGAGCATCCAAGAGTCATTGTGGATTGCCGGGTGAACGAAGTCTGTGAAGGTTCAGAAGTCTACCTTGAAGACTTACCAGAGTGATTGGGCGAGGACTAGGTGTCCTTAGCTCAAGGGGAATAAGGTGAAGATACGGTCTTCTGAGTTGAATCTCAGCCTCCCTAACCAGATGTACAGTTGTCACAACAACTGGAACTGGTCCAACAAATCCTGTGTCTTCAACAAGTGACTGGTTCTATCCCTTCCCTCCTTTACTTTGAGTTTGTCTTCGTGAAGTCATTGCTTATCTGTCTTATCTGTTTGACTTCAATGTTTGACTACTATTGTTGATTGGCTTCATACTATCTTCCATCTTGATTCTTACTACCTAGCTGCTATTAGTCTTCGTACGTTAACACTATTGCATACTTGACTATGGCTTGCTCGTTGTAGTTTATCTTCCGCTGCATATCAATTAGGTCATTTCTATTGTTTGTCTTCGAAACTTCCACGTTTTGAAGACTTTGATAAAAATCGCCTATTCACCCCCCCTCTAATCGATAACTAGCACTTTTAATTGGTATCAGAGCAAGGTACTCCCTTGTTCTGTGTGATTCGGTTTAACCACCTGGAGTTTAGCTATGTCGACTGTAGGGATAATCAAAGTCTCCACTGCTTGCCCCGTGTTCGATGGAACTGAATATCCCTACCGGAAGAATAAGATATGCATGCATCTTGAAGCCATTGATGTCGACCTCTGGTATGTCGTCAAGAACGGCGTTCCCAAAACTGGTGAAGGTGTCACCCCTACTGATGTCAAAAAGTTCATTCAACTGGACTCCACTGCAAAGAACATCATCTGCGGTCATCTGACCAAAGGACAGTATGGTCGTGTGAGTGCTCTGAAAACGTCAAAGCTGGTCTGGGACTGGCTATCCAAGGTCAACGAAGGCGTCTCAACCCAAAGAGACCAGAGAATCAGTGTTCTTCGCAATCTCTTCAACCGCTTCAAGAGAAACGACAATGAAAATGTCCAGCTCACGTTTGATCGCCTCACTGACATCACAAATGAGCTTCAGGCTCTTGGCGCCACTGAGATCACCACGCATGAAGTCGTCAAGACACTACTGAGATCACTTGGCAGCTCCTTTGACACCTATAAGGGCATATTTTTCCCTCAGGTGTTTTGGTGATTGATGACAATGCATTTGCGGACTAATCGTGTGCCTTGAGTTTCTCATGTTATTCGTATCTAGGCACGAGACGATTCGGTGCCCCTCGGAGACTATTGAAGTCGGTGTTGCTCTGCGTTTCTCTTTGGTGGATTTGAGTCGTAGGAGAGCCGTACTATTAAGAGGGGGTCCACGTCAGAAAGGTTTGGGTGGAATCAACACGTACACTTGTTCCTCCTTTCCCTGCATTTTGGAGCTTCCCTTTGGTATCGTGGTTGTGCGGAAATCTGACGACTACTGCTGTGCTTGCGGTAGTACCGCAAGTACACGTGGTAGTACCGCTGTGTGTCACGGTAGTACCGCTCATCTGGAGCGGTAGTACCGCGGCTCCCTGGCCTTGTGCCGCTCCGGTGCGGTAGTAGGGGCGGATGTAATTTTTTACATCCGCGCCCTCCACGGTAGTACCGCTCGTCCAACGCGGTAGTACCGCGGAGGCCCATGGTAGTACCGCTCCCTAGGAGTCGTAGTACCGTGGCCCTCCTACCTAGTACCGCAATGTCGCGGTAGTAGGCGCGGATGTAATTTTTTACATCCACGCCCGCACGGTAGTACCGCGCCTCGCGGGCGGTAGTACCGCGTCGGATTTTTGTACCTCCTCCGGTTCAGCGGAAGTAGGCACGGATGTAATTTATTTCATTCGCGCCCTTCCCAGACCGTGACCTTCCTGCCTTGCGGTAGTACCGCAGGTGGGTGCGGTAGTACCGCGCAAGCGGTAGTACTGCCCCCTTTTCAGGCTAGTTCCGGCCTGTGTTACTGTCGCGGTAGTACTGTGGTTAGCCACGGTAGTACCGCACAACCTCGCGGTAGTACCGCGCCCCTGGAGCGGTAGTATCGTGTGTCGCGGGCTGAACATGTGGATAACGGTTGGATTTTGTCCACGACTATATAAGGGGTGTCTTCTACCTCTAGTTGATTACCTCTTCCATCTCTAAGCTCCATTGTTGCTCCAAGCTCCATTTCCACTCAATCTCTCTCCCTAGCCAATCAAACTTGTTGATTTGCTCGGGATTGGGTGACAAGTGCCCGATCTACACTTCCACCACAGGATATTTGATTCCCCCCACTTATCCCTAGCGGATCTTGTTACTCTTGGGTGTTGAGCACCCTAGACGGTTGAGGTCACCTCGAAGCCATACTCCATTGTGGTGAAGCTTCGCGGGATTATTGGGAGCCTCCAAGTGTTGTGGAGATAGCCCCAATCTTGTTTGTAAAGGTCTAGTTGCCGCCTTCAAGGGCTCCAATAGTGGAATCACGGCATGTCGCATTGTGTGAGGGCGTGAGGAGATTACGGTGGCCCTAGTGGCTTCTTGGGGAGCATTGTGCCTCCACACCGCTCCAACGGAGACGTACTTCCCCTTAAAAGGAAGGAACTTCGGTAACACATCCTCGTCTCCACCGGCTCCACTCTTGGTTATCTTATCCCCTTACTTTTGCAAGCTTACTTGTGCTATATCCATTGCTTGCTTGTGTGCTCATTGCCTTTGCATCATATAGGTTGTCCACGTAGTTGCACATCTAGACAACCTATTTCATTGCAAGGTTTAAATTGTTAAAGAAAAGTCTAAAAATTGTTAGTTGCCTATTCACCCCCCCCCCCTCTAGTCAACCATATTGATCCTTTCAATTGGTATCAGAGCCTCGTCTCTTTATTAAGGACTTTGCCGACCGAAGAGTATGGTTGACGTCAACGACGGTGCGGAGGAACACTCCGGTGTGAATCCCATCTCGTCTTCGGCCGAAGGGAGAACCTCGGTCTCTCATGAGGAATTCAATGTGGCTTTAGACACATTGAAAACCTCCATGACGGCCGAGGTTAAAAGCATGTTTACTGAATTCCTAGAGGGACTCAAACTATCTACCTCGGCGATGAAAGTGGGTGATCCCACTAACAAGGTGACGGATGCTAACCCCGACAAGGGGGAAGCTAATAGTGAAAAGAGTCCGTCTACTAGTGGTAGAAATGGCACCGGCATCTATGCCCATGTGGAACCCCCGGTGTATAGAGGACCGATCCCCTCTACGCATTTGAATCATGCCGGTCCTCCTCCTAAATATGTGAAAAATGAAGATTATGATTCTTGGGTTTATCGCTCCAAGCGTCATTTAAAACATGTGAATACTAACCTTTGGAGAATTATTGAAGAAGGTTTCTATCCTCATGATCCAAGCAACTTCACCCCTCGAGAAGAAGTGGACAATCAATTCAATGAGAGTGATCTCTTCATCATCCAAGATGCTATCCTTCCCGAAGATCTCCCTCATCTTCGACCTCATGTCATGGCTAAAGAAGCATGGAAGTGTGTCGAGCGTATGTATCGAGGAAGTGCTAGCATTCAATGCTCCAACTATGAAGTGGTGCAAGATGAAGCCGATGAGTTTGCAATGAAAGAGGATGAAGAACCTCGTGAGCTCTTTCGAAGAGTGACCAAACTTGCGGTCGCACTCCGAGATCATGGGAGCAAGGACACGGATGACAACTGGATCAAGCGCAAGTTCCTCAAGGCCATGATGCCCTACAACAAGGCCATGTCCTCCGTCATCCGGCAAAGACCGGACTTCCACTCCATGACCTCTGGTGAAGTGTTGGATGAGTTTGTTGCAATGAACATCTTGGATAAGACCGCCGACAATGCGGTGCTCCGTTCCCAAAGGGCAAAGAAGCTCAATCTTGCCTTGAAGGCCAAGGTTAGTGTGGAAGAAGAAGAAGAGGAGGAAGATGAGGAGAGCAACCCCGAGGACACGAAGTATGATTATCATGAGCACATGGCTCTTGCCTCAAGACAGTTTTGGAGTAAGAAGACTACAAGACCCAACTTCAACAAGAACAACTCAAGTGGCCTCAAGGGGAAGCAACGAGTCAGAACTTGTTTCAACTGTGGCAATGTCAGCCATTTCGTTGCGGATTGTCCATACGAGAAGCGAGAAGACAATGGTGGCAAGTTCATTTGAAAAGACAAAGCCAAGTCCTTCCCCAACAAGAACAACTTCACCAAGAAGACTCCTTCTCGCGGGTTGGTGGTTCAAGAAGAATACCATGAGGATGACGATGATGATGAAGATGGTGAAACAATGGCCATGGCATCCGTTGCCATTGTCTCAACTCCTCGTGTGTCTCTCTTTGATGCACCTAACGAGAACATCACCGCCAAGTGCCTCATGGCTAAGGCCACCAACAAGGTAACCCCCAACATCAAAACCACCATTATTCCTAACCCTCCTTCAACGGATGACTTTGATAATGGTAAGGGGTCTAATGAGGAGATCAATGAATTTGAGTCCTTCATGAGTAAGCTCAAGGGCAAATCCAAGAAGCATTTCGTTGCTCTCTTGGAACAACTTGGTGAAGCCAATGACATGATCGAGGCTCATGAAGAAACCATCACTAAGATGGAAAGTCATAGTCGTGACTATGCCGATGAGATATCGGATCTCTCTAATGCTCTTGAGGAAGAGCGTGGGCATCGTTTGGCTCTTGAGGAGTCACACAACGATGGTCATGCTAAACTAAAGAAAGATCTTGATCATGCTCTTGTTGTGTCTCGTGTTCTAGCTTCTGAGAAGGCTAAACTTGGGGTTGATCATGTTAGACTCATGGAGGAGTTTGATGTACTTGACAAGGCCCACAAGGTCTTGAAAGGTGCTCATGCCACCCTCAAGGAGTCTCATGCTCAACTCCAAGTTAAGCTAACCAAGGAAAAGGCCACATTTCCTCACATGGTCTTAATTGATAATGCAAATGCTACTAACCCATGTTGTGAGCATGTGCATCTTGTGGAGGAAAATGCCAAGTTGAAGGAACAATTCGAGAAAGGTCTTGTGTCATGCATACAAGGCGAGAAGAACCTAAATGACCTTTTGAGCAATCAAAAGGAAGTTGTGGGCAAGGAGGGAGTTGGGTTCGCACCCAAGTCCAAGAACAAACAAGGAGAAGAAGAGCAAGACCAATCGACCTCCTCCGCTCACGCAAACCTTTGTGAAGGAGGGAGAAGGTGCTCCTAAGGAGAAGAAGAACAATGGGAAGAGTGCTGAAGCCAAAGAGCGCAACGCCATCTCTCCCAACAAAGCCGGCGACTTTAACCCCTCTTATGTGTTGTGCCGTGCTAGTGATGGACATGTTTATGCTAAATTTGTTGGTTCTCCTTATGAGTACATTGAATGGTCTATTTGGGTTCCTAAGACCCTTGTTACTAACATCAAAGGACCCATTACTCAATGGGTACCTAAAACCAAGCATTGATCTCTTGTAGGTGTTTGCTTCCGGTGGGGGATCATGGTTGCTCGATAGTGGAGCAACAAATCATATGACCGGGAGCAAGGACTTGATGGTGGACGTGCATAATATCCCATCTATGCCCACCAATGTCGAATGGGGTGATGCCTCACATTCTAAGGTATTGGGTCTTGGCAAGGTTGTCATTTCTCATGATCTAACGATCGAGAAAGTCATGCTTGTTGAGTCCCTTGCGTTCAATTTACTTTCCGTTCGTCAACTCGCACTCATGGGGTTTGCCACCTTCTTTGATATTGATACCGTGGCCCTCTTGTGGAGCAAGACTCTTAAAGTAGTCTTTGTTGGGCATGTCGAGAACGGCCTCTATGTGGTTAACTTATCGGAGCAACCCACTAAGACCGCGACATGCCTAATGGCTAAAGTTGATGTGGGATGGCTTTGGCATCGCCGTTTAGCCCACGTCAATATGAGATCTTTGCAAAGTCTTCTCAAGGGGGACCATGTTCATGGACTAACGAATGTTAGTTTTGCCAAAGATCGTGTTTGCAGTGCTTGTATCGAAGGAAAGCTTCATGAGACGGCTCACCCTCCCACGACTATCATCTACTCGAAGAGACCCTTGGAGCTCCTTCACATGGACCTCTTTGGGCCCCCATCCTTTGATAGTCTTGGGGGTAGAAAGTATTGCTTGGTGATAGTGGATGATTATTCAAGATACACTTGGGTATACTTCTTCAAGAGGAAGAGTGAGACCCAACAAACCGTCATCGACTTTGCAAATGAAGCTCAACGTCAACACGATGCAAAGATCTTGACAATAAGAAGTGACAACGGCACCGAGTTCAAGAACTACACCTTGGATGAGTTTCTTAGTGATGAAGGGATCAAGCATCAATATTCTGCACCATATACCCCTCAACAAAATGGTGTTGCGGAGAGAAAGAACCGGACGTTGATGGATGCGGCAAGGACCATGATGGCGGAGTTCAAGTCTCCATACAACTTCTGGGCCGAAGCCATCAACACAGCTTGTCATGCATCCAATCGGCTCTATCTCCGCAAAGGCTTGAACAAGACTCTGTATGAGATACTCACCGGGAACAAGCCCAATCTCAAGTACTTCCGGGTGTTCGGGTGTAAGTGTTTCATTCTCAAGAAAGGTGTTCGTTTGTCTAAATTTGAAGCTAGAGCTCATGAGGGCATATTTGTTGGTTATGCTACAAACTCTCATGCTTACCGTGTTCTCAACAAGTCCAACAGACTCATTGAGGAGACGTGTAACATAGAGTTTGATGAAAATAACGGCTCCCAAGTGGAGCAAAGTGGTACTTGTGATGTAGGTGATTAAATTCCTCCCCAAGCCATAAGAAGAATGGGTATTGGTCATATCTTACCCATTGAGGAACCCCTTGTGGCCGAAGGAGAAGGACAATGATCCACTCAAGTGGAGCCATCACCTCCCCAAGACCCACACGCTTCCGAAGAACAAAGTGAAGGCCCTCACCTTCATGAACAAGACCAAGGGCAAGATCAACCTCAAGATGGAGGTGAACCTCCAAATGATGCCCAAGGTCAAGTTCTTCCCCTCGAGCAAGTTCAAGATCATGAGCAAGCTCAAGACGGCGCTCAAGATGATCAAGTTAACCTTCCTCCTTCCACACCCGAGGAAGAATTAGAGCGTCATGCCGCGAATATTGCTTCCAAACTCACCACCCAAGGCCATCTCATGGAAAACGTGGTTGGAAGTCTAAGAAAGGGGGTAAGCACTCGTAGACAATTAGCTAACTATTGTGAACATCATGCGTTTGTCTCTTGCGTTGAACCCCAAAAGGTCTATGAGGCGCTCGAAGACTCGGATTGGCTCAATGCCATGCATGAAGAACTAAACAACTTCGAGTACAACAAGGTGTGGAGATTGGTGCCAAGACCTTCGGGGAACCACAACGTCATTGGAACAAAGTGGATCTTCAAGAACAAGCAAGATGCTCATGGGAACATCATTCGCAACAAGGCAAGATTGGTAGCACAAGGCTACTCCCAAGTCGAGGGCATCGACTACGGTGAAACCTTTGCTCCCGTTGCTCGTATTGAATCCATTCGTTTGTTGATTTCTTATGCTTCCCATCACAACTTTAAGTTGCAACAAATGGATGTGAAAAGTGCTTTTCTTAATGGTCCCATTAATGAGTTGGTTTATGTCAAGCAACCCCCCGGGTTCGAGGACCCCTACTTCTCGGATCACGTGTATCAACTTGATAAGGCACTCTATTGCCTTAAACAAGCCCCACGTGCGTGGTATGACCACCTTACCGAGTTGTTACAAGATCGTGGATTTGAAGTAGGACAAATCGATCCCACTCTTTTTACTAAGAAGGTCAAAGGGGAGTTGTTTGTATGCCAACTATATGTTGATGATATTATCTTTGGTTCTCCTAACAAAGCTTTCAATGAGGAATTTGCCGCTCTCATGACCTCCAAGTTCAAGATGTCTTCGATGGGAGAGTTGAAGTTCTTCCTTGGTTTTGACATCAAACAACGAAGAGAAGGAACCTTCATCAACCAAGCCAAATACACTCAAGACATGCTTAAAAGATTCAAGCTAAGTGATGTCAAGCCGGCTTCTACACCAATGCCTACCAAGTGCCAACTTGACATCGATCCCAATGGTAAAGCGGCGGATCAAAAGGTATATCGCTCCATGATTGGCTCCTTGCTTTACCTTTGTGCATCTAGACCGGATATCATGTTGAGTGTGGGGATGTGTGCACGGTTTCAAGCCGCACCAAAGGAAAGTCACTATGTGGCGGTCAAGAGAATCTTTCGATATTTGGCTCATACCCCAAACTTTGGCTTATGGTACCCAAGAGGAGCAAATTTCAAGCTTGAAGGTTTCATGGATTCCGGTTGGGCGGGGGACAAAGTGGATAGGAAGTCCACTTCCGGAGGGTGCCAATTTCTTGGTTGCTCTTTGGTAAGTTGGTCTTCCAAGAAGCAAAGTTGTGTGTCCCTCTCGTCCACCGAAGCGGAGTATGTGGCGGCCAGTAGTTGTTGTGCTCAACTCCTATGGATGAGGCAAACTTTAAAGGAGTACGGTGTCGTTTGTGACAAAGTGCCTCTTTGGTGTGATAATGAAAGTGCCATCAAGATTTCTCTCAACCCGGTACAACACTTCAAGACGAAGCACATTGAGATTCGGTATCACTTCATCCGGGATCACATTAGGCGAGGGGAGATCGAGCTCAAGTATGTCAACACTCATGATAACCTTGCAGATATTTTCACGAAGCCCTTGGATGAAGCAAGATTTCGCGAGTTAAGGCATGAGCTAAATATCATCGATTTGAGCAATGTGACTTGAACCCGTACACCCCCACCACACTCAACATGTTGTCTAGTTTAGGTGTAGGCATGGACATAGGGGGAGTGTTGTTCTCTCAATGAACTCTCCCTCCCCCCATTATGCATAAATCGATCACCTCTTTCACATTAGCCATTTTTAATGGTGCTTGTGCTTCAAAGACGAGTTTTGGTCATGGGCCCAAGGATAATTCTTCGTGGTGCCATACCATCCAACTCAAACATAGGTGGCTTCGGCCACCGTCCTCTCTCCTCGAGAGGCTTTGTCGCTCGGTGGTTTCTTGTTGTCTTCTTGCCTCTGGTTTGTGCGTGTTCTTGTGTTTCTTGTGTGTGAAAAGTTTCCGTGCAAAGGCTTCTTCTTTTTTGTGTTGAAACTTGCGGTGACTTGAGCTCACGGTACTACCGCGGTCGGCTACGGTACTACCGCAACCTGCCATGGTACTACCTCTTGCGGGAGCACAGTACTACCGTCACCACACGGCAGTAATTTTTTACTGCCGCCTGGTTGAGCGGTACTACCGCCTCGGCGCGGTACTTCCGCCCGAGCGGTACTACCGCGATGATACGCGGTACTACCGCGCCGGTTCGAGCGCGTGGGGATAAGGACGGGCAGGGGGAGTTTTAACTCCCCATACCCATTCGCTATCCTCTCTCTCCACGTCGTCTCCTTCTCTCCCTCGCTCAAGAACGGAGCCGGCTTTCGTCGCCGGATCTCCTCCACCGGCTGCCCTCCTGTGATTCCGACCGGTGGGATCGTTCCCCACCACGTGCTCTTGCTATGGACCAAGGTTTGGCGCGGTACTACCGCCCCTCGGGAGCGGTACTACCGTGCTTTGTGCGGTACTAAAATTTTACTTCCGCCCCAACCACGGTACTACCATGCCCTAGCATGGTACTACCGTGTTTGGAGCAGAACTAATATTTTAGTACCGCAAGCAGTGGCAGTTTTACCGTGGCTCACATCTATCGCATGCCAACTTTCTCGTATGCCTTCTATGTGTTTCTTGTGCTTTTTCATGGCCTTTGCATTGATCTTCTCGCATCTTTGGTGTTTTGCGTGTGTGTCTCAGGTGGTGGCTCTCGCCGGTCCAACCCCAGTCGTGACACTGGCTCCAAACGTCTGCGCAACCCAGGTGAAGTACCAGAAGGCTCGTCTGCCTCCAAGCGCAGTGTCAAGCACTCAGCTAGCAAGCACAAGGAGCCCGCTAAGGGCATGGATGAGATAGCCCAAGCTGATTATGTCCGTCTCAGGCAGCTTCACCCTTATGTGCACCCGCGTGCCACCTTCAGAGGCTGTGAGCTGTTCTGGAACAAGCAACAGGTCAACATCTATCTGGATGTCATCAAGAACAAGCAGAACACCTATGTGGAGGTGAAGTGGATTGATATGCATCACATGAGGAAGTACCAGTTTCGTGACTACTTTGGAGAGGCTCTGGACTTGGTGGAGCAGTTTGGCATTGAGCATGTGATTACCTTCCACCTCGACTTTGACCCTGAGCTTATCTGTCAGTTCTTTGCCTCAGTCTACTTTCACTCCGATGAGGAACGGAGGATGACCTGGATGACCAACGGCCGTAAGCTGTCTTCTACCTGGAAGGAGTTCATGGATCTCCTCCAGGTTCCTGATGATGGACTCGACTCTCCAGTGGGTGTTCGCCCCCATGCCAATGCTGATTCTGCTAGCAAGGACAGACTTGCCCCTTTCATGGTTGAGAAGGCACTCGCCAATGGCAAGACAACTTTGGTGCTCAACCCTTTCCTGGATATCATGTATCGCATCTTCCGCAACTCATTGTTCCCTCGGATCGGTGATAAAGACAAGGTTCATGCCTATATGGTGGACATGATGCTCATCTGCGAGGATGCTCGTTCGTCTCAGTCTCAGCCACTTGATGTCTCACACATCATGTGGTGTGAGCTCCGGTTTGCAGTGTTCAACCGCAAGGTGCCTATCTATGGGCCCTATCTGTTTCTGCTGATTTCGAAGACTTGGGAGAAGATGTTTCCTGATGATGAGTTTCTTGCTCCTGACCAGGTTTGCCATGAGCCCATCTGCCTGCATATCAAACCCAACTGGGCCAACACCACTATTCGCGCTGAGGCGACTGCTGCTAGGACTGTTGTTGATGAGGATGATGCTGGCACCGAGGATGTTGTTGAGGGCCATGCTGCTAGACCTTCCCAGAGTGCTTCTATGCCATCATGGGCCAAGAAGATGAAGGACAAGATGAAAACTCTTTTCTGCATGCAAGCCAAGGGGCAGTACAGGACTCATGTGGCGTTCAAGGAGAGTCGTCGCTGGGACAACAAGATCTTGCAGCTCTATGGTGAGGCAGTGTCTGGCGGGTCTGAGGAGCACATCACTCCAGAAGCCGAGTGGATGGAGAAGCAGGGCTACAGGTGGACTGAGTTGGAGGAGGATGTCGAGGAGACCATCCCTGCTGCCCGGGAGACCGACGGCGAGGATTGGGACGAGTTCTCTGCTTGAGCCACCTCTTGTGTGTAGGTGTCCTCTCTGCATTTTTGGCGTCTCGATGCCAAAGGGGGAGAGAGTGTAGGGATTTGCGAGTGTGTCGTGTGTTTGCTGCTTTCTCGTTTGTGTCGTGTGTTTGCTGCTTTCTCAGTTGAACCTCGGTAGCTTTACTTCGTATGGTGTAAGACATATGCACTCTATCTATCCTAGCGAGCTTGTGTTATATTGTGCTATATTTATGCTATGCTATGCTTATGATCATGTCTTAGTCTCTAAAATATAGGGGGAGTGTTGATCCTAGTCTGTGTGCTATGCAGTCCAAAGCATTCATCTAGAGTGCACACATCTAGGGGGAGCCCGTCTATATTTTAGAGAGGTGGGGTTTGCCCCTGCTCTAAATTATCTTATCCATATGCAAATCCCGTGTTGTCATCAATCCACCAAAAAGGGGGAGATTGTAAGGGCATATTTTTCCCTCTGGTGTTTTGGTGATTGATGACAATGCATTTGTGGACTAATCGTGTGCCTTGAGTTTCTCAGGTTATTCGTCTAGGCACGAGACGATTCGGTGCCCCTCGAAGACTATTGAAGTTGGCGTTGCTCTATGTTTCTCTTTGGTGGATTTGAGTCGTAGGAGAGCCGTACTATTAAGAGGGGGTCCGCATCGGAAAGGTTTGGGTGGAATCAACACATACACTTGTTCCTCCTTTCCCTGCATTTTGGAGCTTCCCTTTGGTATCGTGGTTGTGCGGAAATCTGACGACTACTGCTGTGCTTGCGGTAGTACCGCTGTGTGTCACGGTAGTACCGCTCATCTGGAGCGGTAGTACCGCGGCTCCCTGGCTTTGTGCCGCTCTGGTGCGGTAGTAGGGGCGGATGTACTTTTTTACATCCGCGCCCTCCACGGTAGTACCGCTCGTCCAACGCGGTAGTACCGCGGAGGCCCACGGTAGTACCGCTCCTTAGGAGTCGTAGTACCATGGCCCTCCTACCTAGTACCGCAGTGTCGCGGTAGTAGGCGCGGATGTAATTTTTTACATCCGCGCCCGCGCGGTAGTATCGCGCCTCGCGGGCGGTAGTACCGCGTCGGATTTTTGTACCTCCTCCGGTTCAGCGGAACTAGGCACGGATGTAATTTATTTCATCTGCGCCCTTCCCAGGCCGTGACCTTCCTGCCTTGCGGTAGTACCGCAGGTGGGTGCGGTAGTACCGCGCAGGCAGTAGTACTGCCCCCTTTTCAGGCTAGTTCCGGCCTGTGTTGCTGTCGCGGTAGTACTATGGTTAGCCACGGTAGTACCGCACAGCCTCGCGGTAGTACCGCGCCCCTGGAGCGGTAGTATCGTGTGTCGCGGGCTGAACATGTGGATAACGGTTGGATTTTGTCCACGACTATATAAGGGGTGCCTTCTACCTCTAGTTGATTACCTCTTCCATCTCTAAGCTCCATTGTTGCTCCAAGCTCCATTTCCACTCGATCTCTCTCCCTAGCCAATCAAACTTGTTGATTTGCTCGGGATTGGGTGACAAGTGCCCGATCTACACTTTCACCACAGGATATTTGATTCCCCCCACTTATCCCTAGCGGATCTTGTTACTCTTGGGTGTTGAGCACCCTAGACGGTTGAGGTCACCTCGAAGCCATACTCCATTGTGGTGAAGCTTCGCGGGATTATTGGGAGCCTCCAAGTGTTGTGGAGATAGCCCCAATCTTGTTTGTAAAGGTCCGGTTGCTGCCTTCAAGGGCTCCAATAGTGCAATAACGGCATCTCGCATTGTGTGAGGGCGTGAGGAGATTACGGTGGCCCTAGTGGCTTCTTGGGGAGCATTGTGCCTCCACACCGCTCTAACGGAGACGTACTTCCCCTTAAAAGGAAGGAACTTCAGTAACACATCCTCGTCTCCATCGGCTCCACTCTTGGTTATCTTATCCCCTTACTTTTGCAAGCTTACTTGTGCTATATCCATTGCTTGCTTGTGTGCTCATTGCCTTTGCATCATATAGGTTGTCCACGTAGTTGCACATCTAGACAACCTATTTCATTGCAAGGTTTAAATTGTTAAAGAAAAGTCTAAAAATTGTTAGTTGCCTATTCACCCCCCCCCCCTCTAGTCAACCATATCGATCCTTTCAACACCCTTGCCCTCATGATACAAGAACATCCTGACTTCAAGACACTCGATCCGTCTGATATACTTGAGAGGCTCAACACACATGAGTTCCAGCTTTCTGAGAAAATAGATATATATGGTCCCAACTATGGCCGAACTCGCGCTTTGAAGGCAAAAGTGGTTTCCTCATCTGAAGAAGAATCTGACTGCGGTTCTGATGATCCTGAAGACATTGGAAAAGAACTTGCCATGCTTGTGAAGAAGTTCCAGAGGTTCACCAAGAAGAAGAGCTTCAGAAAGTCTTCACGATCCAGCTCAAGAAATGATGAAGCTTCCACTCATGACAACAAGAAGAGAACCTGCCACAAGTGCAAGAAACCTGGTCACTACATATCTGAGTGTCCACAGTGGGAGAATGAGAAGAAGAATAAGAAGAGCAAGGAATATGATTCTGATGACAAGAAGAAGAAGAAATCCTCAAAATCTTCCTCGAAGTCTTCTTCCATGTCTTCATCACATAAGAAAAGCTCATCTGGCAAGGCACGCACTTTTGTTGGCAAGGAAATGGATTCAGAGGAGGAGTCTGCTTCTGAGGAGGTGGAGGTGGAGTCTGGAGAAGAGTCCGACCCTGGCGTTGCAAGTCTGCCTCTAGCCACGGCCTATGTTGCTAAGTCTATCTTCAACACTGAAGACACCGACTTCCACACTAACGCAAAAGCTGATGACATGGACGATCCTGCTCCCACCTACTGCTTCATGGCACGCGGTGCCAAGGGTATGACACCTCGTGCTTCAGAATGGATTATGGACAACGGATGCACTAATCATATGACTTGTGATCGAAGTCTTCTCATGGACTCAACCTTACGTCCATCCGACAAGAGTCAAATCACATTTGTTGACACTGGTAAAGGCAAGGTATTGGGTCTAGGTAGAGTTGCAATCTCAAAGGATCAACACATGGATAAAGTGATGCTTGTTGAATCCCTTGGATTCAACTTAATGTCTGTCTCAATGCTTTGTGACTTAAACATGATTGTGATATTTGGAAAATATCGTTGCCTTGTACTAATGGAATCTGACAAGTCTCTAGTCTTTGAAGGGTATAGGAAAGGTGATTTATACATGGTAGATTTCTCAGCAGGTCCACAGCTTGCCGTATGTCTTCTTGCAAAAGCTTCAGAATGCTGGCTCTGGCATCGAAGGCTGGGGCATACTGGCATGAGGAACTTACACACTCTCGTCAAGAAGAAGCATGTCATAAGCATCGAAGATGTCAAGTTCAAGAAAGATCATTTGTGTGGTGCCTGCGAAGCTGGAAAGATGACGAGGGCCAAGAACCCCTCGAAGACTATCATGACAACATCTCAACCCTTCGAGCTGTTGCACATGGACTTATTTGGTCCTACTCACTACTCCACCCTCACAACAACGGCGTGTCTCTATGGCTTCGTTATTGTTGATGACTACTCAAGATACACATGGGTGCACATAATTCTCTACAAGACTGAAGTACAAGATGTTTTCAGACGATTCGCCAATCGAGCAATGAACAATTATGGCGTCAAGATCAAGCATATCAGAAGTGATAACGGCACTGAATTCAAGAACACTGGGCTTGATCTTTATCTGGATACAATGGGAATCACTCATGAATTTTCTGCTCCATACACACCTCAGCAAAATGGCATTGTTGAGCGCAAGAACAGAACCCTCATTGAGATGGCTCGAACAATGCTCGACGAGTACAAGACACTGAGAAAATACTGGCCTGAAGCTATTGATACAGCTTGTCACATCATCAATCGTGTCTACATCCATAAGCTTCTGGGCAAAACATCCTATGAGCTCCTTACTTGCAAGAAGCCAAATGTTAGCTACTTCAGAGTCTTTGGTGCTAGGTGCTGCATCAAGGATCCCCATCACAAGTCAAAATTTGAACCCAAAGCTCACGAAGGCTTCATGCTCGGCTATGGAAAGGGTTCGCACTCTCACAGAGTCTTCAACCTCTCCCACTACAAAATCGTTGAAATAGTGGATGTGCAATTTGATGAAACCAATGGTTCACAACGAGAGCTCCTGCCAAGCACACTAGATGAAGCTCCTTCCAGTGAATCTGTCAAGCTGATGGGAACTGGTGAAATCATGCCCTCTGAAGCACAGCCTGAAGAGGAACTTATCATTTCTGCACCAAACCAACCTGAAGACAATGCTCAGACCGAAGACAATCCTCCCAATGATGACAATGATCAACATGAGCAAGGGCTTCGTACAGTTCATCCTCGTGTTGCAAATGAAGTACAAATTGAGAAGATAATTGATAGCATCAACGCACCTGGTCCGCTTACTCGCTCAAGAGCAACACAGTTAGCAAATTTCTGTGGGCATTTTTCATTTGTATCAATATCTGAACCCAAGAAAGTTGCTGAAGCCTTTATGGAACCTGAATGGATTCAAGCTATGCAAGAAGAACTTCAACAGTTCAAGCTGAATAATGTTTGGGAACTTGTCAAGCGCCCTGACCCTCACAAGCATAACATTATTGGCACTAAATGGATATATCGGAACAAGCAAGATGAGCATGGTCAAGTCATTAGAAACAAAGCACGTCTAGTGGCACAAGGATATACTCAAGTTGAAGGAATTGACTTCGATGAAACATTTGCTCCTGTGGCTAGGCTTGAAGCTATTCGCATACTGCTAGCCTATGCGAATCACCACAACATCTTGCTATATCAAATGGATGTGAAAAGTGCTTTCCTCAATGGCAAAATTGAAGAAGAAGTGTATGTTGCTCAACCACCTGGCTTTGAAGATCCAAAATATCCTGATATGTTGTACAAACTAAACAAAGCACTGTATGGCCTCAAACAAGCTCCTTGCTCTTGGTATGCTACAATCAAAGACTTCCTGAAGAGAAAAGGCTTCAAACCAGGATCCCTAGATCCCACACTCTTCACGAAGACATATGATGGCGAACTGTTTGTGTGCCAAATATATGTGGATGACATAATCTTCGGCTGCACCAACCAGAAGTACAATGATGAGTTTGGATACATGATGCAAGAGCAATATCAGATGTCCATGATGGGTGAGCTGAAGTTCTTTCTTGGTCTTCAAATTCGTCAGCAAAGGAATGGCATCTTCATTTCTCAAGGAAAATATCTCAAAAACTGCCTGAAGAAGTTCGGCATGCAAGATTGCAAAGGTTACACGACGCCAATGCCAGCCAAACATCATCTTGGTCCCGACGATAATGGTAAAGAGTTCGATCAAAAGGTATACCGCTCCATGATTGGTTCTTTACTTTACCTATGTGCATCTAGGCCAGATATTATGCTTAGTGTTTGCATGTGTGCTCGATTCCAAGCGGCACCAAAGGAATCGCATCACTTAGCTGTGAAGCGAATTCTTAGATATTTGGCTTACACCCCAACACTCGGATTATGGTATCCAAAGGGCTCAAGGTTTGATCTGGTTGGATTCTCGGATTCTGATTATGCTGGTGACAAGGTGGATCGCAAGTCAACATCAGGAACATGTCACTTTCTGGGACGATCACTTGTCTGTTGGTCTTCAAAGAAGCAAAACTGTGTATCACTCTCAACTGCTGAATCTGAATACATTGCAGCTGGATCTTGTTGTGCTCAGCTTCTATGGATGAAGCAAACTCTCAAGGACTATGGCATCAATCTGAAGCAAGTCCCTCTCTTCTGCGATAATGAAAGCGCCATCAAGATCGCCAACAATCCAGTCCAGCACTCGAAGACAAAGCACATTGAAATTCGTCATCATTTTCTCAGAGATCATGTCATGAAGAAAGATATTGACATTATTCACGTCAACACTGAAGAGCAACTGGCAGATATCTTCACAAAGCCCTTGGATGAGAAAAGGTTTTGCAAGTTACGGTGTGAGCTAAATATCTTGGAATCCTCAAATGTCCTGTATGCATGTTGATGACTTAGATGTGCAACACACGAAGTAAAGTATATCTTCAATCAATGAAGACTTACATTCTGAGTGTGAATACATTAACATGGAATTTGACTTCGGAGAGCCACGATAATTGTGCGTCGTGTCTGGGTCTAATACTTCCTATACGGTGGGTAACGCCACCACCAAAATTTCTTGGTTTGAAGTGTTTCACTCATGGCGTTATTGTTGAATATCTTCGCATATTGATTTGTCTTCAACTTTCAACTTATCTTCATGATTTACTTCACTATGTTGAGTTGATTGCCTTCTCATATATATATACTAGTATTTTGTCCTCTACAGCATTCACTTATAGCTATGTCTTCATTGTTGAATCTTTTGAACTAAGTGAATGTGATCGGACCCTAACCTCTCTATGCTTACTATCTCAAACTCTATTTGTCCAAATCATATGCATTCTGTTGAAACTGTCGAATGTCTTCTCTGCATCCTTGTCAGCAGAAGACACAGAGGCAACCATCAAGTCCTTTTTAAATGATTCATCTTTATTGTCGATATCGGAAGAAGCCGGAACAACCATCCGACAAACTTGGCGGGCGTGGGAACGTGGGACAACTCTAAATATGTTGCATGTTTGCCACGTGTCCCATGGATGTGAACAGACAGGGGGACCTGCATAATTGTGCTGTGCTGCACACCTACTTATAAATACGTGCCCCCTGCGGTCAAGAAAACCTTCTTCCACCTCTCCACCTCGTCAAAACCCTAGCGCCACCGCTAGCTCTCGATGACGCCGGCGACGAAGCGCTTAGCTGTCGCGACTTCTCCGACGCCGTCCTCACGCCGGCCGCGGGCATCGTCCTCCCCGCCGTCGCCGTAGGTGTCCTCCGTCGCCAAGTTAGGGCACGATGGACTGCACTGCTCGGTCTCCAAATTCTTCCCATCTAGCAGTTCTTCGTGTGGTAAATATAACTCTATTTTTACCAGCTTTTTGATCCTCAATGATTCATCCAATTTACCAAAATTGGTTTCTGTCTATACAAAGTTAGATCTATTCTGTCTGCATCTCATACTGCCTAGTATATTCACTTAAGCTTCACATCTAGTTAGATTCCTCACTTGTACTTATTCAAGGATTCGTATAAATCTGGAACCGACTCTCGACATATAAGTGAATGTCTTCGCAACATGAGGTCAATGTCTTCAAACTGATTTATCTTCAAAATCTTCTGAGAATGCATATGACCTCTTCCCCTTCCCTTGCATCTCTAATGTTGTCACAGGTACATGTCCGTGGGAGAATCCCTAGGTTCTCATAGTCTGCATTCGTTTGCAGAGTTCTTACAGCAACACATTGAATCTCCCGAAGCCAGTTCCTGTCTGACCAGCAAGCGAAAGCCTTTGAAGCCTTTGAACATATTGAAGCCATTCAGTTTGAACTTCATGGCTATAGAGAAATCAGTAAGGAAGGGTGGCAGACAGCGTCGAGGAGGAACATCAAGGGATTTGCCTGATGATCTTGCAGAAATCTACAAAACAGATCATGAAGAAGATTATAATCAACGCAAGACCCGAATCCAATGGATTCGACGCTATTGGGCTGAACAATGGTTCAAGTACAAGTTCATGACCCAGGAATATGCTGAGAAGAATGCCATCAAAAGTCCTTGGGGTGATATTCTCTATCGAGGCCTTCAACCCAAGAACAGAGCTGAAGCTATTGCTCAGGGTTTCTATCCCTGCATGGTCTGTGGACCTCAGCCTGCAAATGCCGACCCAACATCATTGCTCTGGTGTCGTGACGACAATCTCTTGAAGCGCAACTTCCAGCACGCAAAGGCATCGGCCAAAGAAAACAAGAAGTCATTGGGATTGGACTTCAATCCTGGTCCCTCTGCTCCTCGTGCTGACGGCTCACGTGATGCAGAACCCAATGTCATCGGCCCCTTCTCCAACCTTGATGGCCTCATCACTGACATCATGGTCCATGGTGCCAAAGTAGATCATTTTGATGACGATGCAGATTCTGATGAAGCCCCAGCTCCTCCTCCAAGGCCACAGAAGCCAAAGAAAACTAAGGCTTCAACATCAGCTGCACTTCCAAAAGCTTCTCGTGTGAAGCCACTGGCCACTGCACCTCCTAAAGCCAGTATGCAATCTGAAGATCTTTCACGCATCTCCAAGAAGACGGAGAAGAAAAAGAAAATCATCAAGAGTACTGATCAGGCTTTGACTCCAGCTGCTATTCTGCGTGAAGAGCACATTGATCTGTCCAGCGATGACGATCTTGCAGATGATGCTCTTGAGCAACTGATCAAGAGCAAGGAAGAAGCAGATATCTTCAACAACTTGCCTCTCTTTGACGTGGCAGCCATTCATAACTTCATTGATGAGTCGTTTGACACACCAAATCTCAGCTTTGATGATCTGTAACTTCCAATTGGCCTCAGCGTCGCCTTCAATGGCGCCATTGCTTATGAGCTAGCTATTGCTCAGCGCATCGTTGAGCTGAAAAACAAAATTGACTATGAAAAGGCTCAGTTCAAGAAGCATGTGGCAAAGCTCAGCGTGCAAGATGTCAAGAACTTCAAGATCATGCTGCATGAGCTCAAAGAAGCCTTTCACAAGAAGCGTGAAGAAGCTCGAGGCTCCAGAGAGCGTATGAAGAGTCTGGCTGACAAGTGTGTGCTTGCCTACAATGAGGCTGAGAAGCGCAAGTCTCTTGGCCGTCCTGGCATTGACCCCAGGATGGTAGCAAAGAAGAAGAAGCTCTCCACTGCCCAACCTGCACCTTCAAGTCAAGAAGCACCTCGCATTATCTTCCCAAGCAGCATGACTGGCTCGAAGCCAAAGGTCACTGTAAGTGCATCTAGTGCCACCCCTAGTTGGTTTTGGAGTATTGACGACAAAGTTGGTTGAGGGACTAATGCGTTTTGTGAGAATTGCAGGATAATGCAGGTAGTGTCCCTCATTGATTCGGTTTACCTACCTGAGATGACCCCTAAAAATGTATGAAGACATTGAATACAATGGTGGTATGAGAAGATATTCATATTGAAGACTATGACATGAGAAGACATTACGTGAAGACAATGGAGCGCGAAGACTGTGTGGTTTCGTCGTTTCCTTTCTTCTTTGTTAAGTCATAGGAACCACCGTACTGTAAAGTGGGGTCCAAGTGAACTAAGTCAGAGTGACTGAAGTGATGCTCAACCCAAATCCTATGTCTTCGAGCGAAGACAATGAGAGCAAATCTTATCCAGAGTTGGATGAGTCAGCTTTGCTTGTAGCCCAAGTAAAGTTGCCGTGTGTGTTTGAAATCTGACCGTTGGAACACGTATCAGTTCCTTAGTGACCCAGGGTCATTTTGGACAGATCAGGTCGGGTTGCCTGGTGGCTATAAATAGCCCACCCCCTACACCATAAATTGGTGGCTGCTCAGAGTTTGTATATGGCTTTTGTCATTTGAGAGCAACACACCTCGAAGCATTTGAGAGAGAGAAATCCTTGCGAGGACAAAGCCCAAACACCCAGAGCCAAAGAGTGTTAGGCATCACTGAAGTCTTTCTGTCTGTGTGACCTGAAGACTTATTACACTTGAGGACTGTGTATCCTCCAGCCGGTTAGGCGTCGCGTTCTGAGCATCCAAGAGTCATTGTGGATTGCCGAGTGAACGAAGTCTGTGAAGGTTTGGAAGTCTCCCTTGAAGACTTACCAGAGTGATTGGGCGAGGACTAAGTGAACTTAGCTCAAGGGGAATAAGGTGAAGACACGGTCTTCTGAGTTAAATCTCAGCCTCCCTAACCAGACGGACAGTTGTCACAGCAACTGGAACTGGTCCAACAAATCCTGTGTCCTCAACAAGCAACTGGTTCTATCTCTTCCCTCCTTTACTTTGAGTTTGTATTCGTGAAGTCATTGCTTATTGTTTTATCTGATTGACTTCATTGCTTGACTACTATTGTTGATTGGCTTCATACTATCTTCCATCCCGATCCTACTACCTAGCTGCTATTAATCTTCAAATGTTAATGCTATTGCATACTTGATTATGGCTTGCTTGTTGTAGTTTATCTTCCACTGCATATCAATTAGGTTGTTTCTATCGTTTGTCTTTGAAACTTCCATGTTTTGAAGACTTTCCTAAAAATCGCCTATTCACCCCCCTCTAGTCGATAACTAGCACTTTCAATTGGTATCAGAGCAAGGTACTCCCTTGTTCTGTGTGATTCGGTTTAACCACCTGGAGTTTCAGCTATGTCGACTGCAGGGATAATCAAGGTCTCCGCTGCTTGCCCCGTGTTCGATGGAACTGAATATCCCTACTGGAAGAATAAGATGCGCATGCATCTTGAAGCCATTGATGTCGACCTCTGGTATGTCGTCAAGAACGGCGTTCCCAAAACTGGTGAAGGTGTCACCCCCACTGATGTCAAGAAGTTCATTCAACTGGACTCGACTGCGAAGAACATCATCTGTGGTCATCTGACCAAAGGACAATATGGCCGTGTGAGTGCTCTGGAAACGTCAAAGCTAGTCTGGGACTGGCTGTCCAAGGTCAATGAAGGCGTCTCTACACAGAGAGACCAGAGGATCAGTGTTCTTCGCAATCTCTTCAATCGCTTCAAGAGAAACGACAATGAAAATGTCCAGCTCACGTTTGATCGCCTCACCGACATCACAAATGAGCTTCAGGCTCTCAGCGCCACTGAGATCACCAAGAATGAAATTGTCAAGACACTGCTGAGATCACTTGACACCTCTTTTGACACCCTTGCCCTCATGATACAAGAACGTCCTGACTTCAAGACACTCGATCCGTCTGATATACTTGAGAGGCTCAACACACATGAGTTCCAGCTTTCTGAGAAAAGAGATATTTATGGCCCCAACTATGGCCGAACTCGTGCTTTGAAGGCAAAAGCTGTTTCCTCATCTGAAGAAGAAGAATTTGACTGCGGTTCTGATGATCCTGAAGACATTGGAAAGGAACTTGCCATGCTTGTGAAGAAGTTCCAGAGGTTCACCGAGAAGAAGGGCTTTAGAAAGTCTTCACGATCCAGCTCAAGAAATGATGAAGCTTCAACTCATGACAACAAGAAGAGAACCTGCCACAAATGCAAGAAACCTGGTCACTACATATCTGAGTGTCCACAGTGGGACAATGAGAAGAAGAATAAGAAGAGCAAGGAATATAATTCTGATGACAAGAAGAAGAAGAAATCCTCAAAATCTTCTTCGAAGTCTTCATCATACAAGAAAATCTCATCTGGCAAGGCTCGTGCCTTTGTTGGCAAGGAAATGGATTCAGAGGAGGAGTCTGCTTCGGAGGAGGCGGAGGTGGAGTCTGGTGAGGAGTCTGACCCTGGCGTTGCAAGTCTGGCTCTAGCCACAGCCTATGTCGCCAAGTCCATCTTCAACATTGAAGACAATGACGTCCACACCAACGCTGAAGCTAATGACAAAGACGATTCTTCTCCCACCTACTGCTTCATGGCACGTGGTGCCAAGGTAAAATCTCGCGATGCTTACTTTCAAACTTCAAGTGAAGATGACTCTGATTGTGAATCCAAACCCAGCTACAAAACACTTGCTAAAATTGCAACTGAACAACAAAGGGCTATGGAACATACTCAAAAATTGTTAGACAAAAGCGATGACCTGTTGGACGCGGAAATGACACGTTCACAGTCCTTAGTAGAAGACATAAAAAATCTTCATGCTAAGTACCAAGAACTTGAAAATCTTCGTGATACGCTCTCAACCACATATGAAAAGCTCTCCTATGATTATCTTCAAAGGAAGCAAGAGCTTGAGAAATTGAAAGCGACTCATGAAGATCTTCAAGCAGAGAATGAGTCACTTCGCGCTCAACAGATCAGTCCCGCTCAGGATGAATTCGAACCACCATGTTTAAAATGCATTGAGCGTGATAACGCTACATCTGTTGCTGAATGTTCCACTGCTGCTGTTGTTTCATTGTCTTCAACTACTGATGTGGTTACTAACCCCTCTGCGGAGGATACCACTAGTATTGCTGATGAAAATGCTAGGTTGAAGACATTGCTTGAAACAGGGATGTACAAAAGTTTGAAGGGACATCAGACTCTCTGCGATGTCCTCAAAAAGCAGATTCTGAACCGAAACCCTAGTAAAGAGGGTGTTGGGTTCGAGAGGAAAATGAATGCTAATGGTTCCTACTGGAAGCCCGAGCAGTATCCCAAAACCACATGGGTTGCTGCAAAGGAACCTTCAGTGGATCCATCCACTTTATCTGGATTTACCTGTGCTAATCCTATTATTATTGATGAATCATTTGATGCAAACTATAAACTGTTCAAAAATCAGAATGGTGAAGTGTTTGCCGGGTATATTGGTACTAACCGCAGTAATGGACCTCCTATGAAGAAGATCTGGGTACCCAAAAGCTGGCTTGAGAATCTTCCAGTGAATGTCATCATGACACCACCAGTGAAGAAGACAAACCCCAGACCAAAGGCATCAAATGGTCCAACGGCTACTAGCGAACACAGGACTCACTTGAGTCACCCTAACGCCAATGTTTTGCAGGGAAATCATACTCAGACTCATGAATATGAGCGTGTGTCTTCAAATTGATATGTTCATAGAACTAAGAACTTCTCTGCTTATTCACATGAGTATCATTCATCTCCTGCAAGACTATTTGCTAGGGCTTCAAAGCCGAAATTCTCAGATGCTGCACTTAGACTCATTGCTTCTAAGCCACCCCTGAAAATGTGGGTGGTGAAGAAGAACTAACTCTCTTTTGCAGAATGTGGTCTCCAGCCAGCAATCAATGGCGTCCGATATAATTGCTGGGGACCTAAAACATAAAGGGACGCATGATAAAATGACTTACTATGAATTCCACATATGAATCTCTTATCTATCATACTGTGTGCTAATCTTGATCTAAACTGTGATAATCCATGTGTGTGTAAAATGCTTATGCTTCACAACATACCTTGTGAAGCCTATCCTCCTAACTGCACTGTAGGGCATGTCACCAAAAGCTTCAGAATGGATTATTGATAGTGGATGCACTAATCATATGACTGGTGATCAAAGTCTTCTCATGGACTCAACCTTACGTCCATCCAACAAGAGTAACATCACATTTGCTGACACTGGTAAAGGCAGAGTATTGGGTCTAGGTAGAGTTGCAATCTCAAGGGATCAACACATGGATAAAGTGATGCTTGTTGAATCGCTTGGATTCAACTTAATGTCTGTCTCAATGCTTTGTGACTTAAACATGATTGTGACATTTGGAAAATATCGTTGCCTTGTACTAATGGAATCTGACAAATCTCTAGTCTTTGAAGGGTATAGGAAAGGTGATCTATACATGGTAGATTTCTCAGCAGGTCCAAAACTTGTCGTATGTCTTCTTGCTAAAGCTTCAGAATGTTGGCTCTGGCATCGAAGGCTGGGGCACGCTGGCATGAGGAACTTGCATACTCTCGTCAAAAAGAAGCATGTCATAGGCATCGAAGGTGTAAAGTTCAAGAAAGATCATCTATGTGGTGCCTGCGAAGCTGGAAAGATGACAAGGGCCAAGCATCCCTCGAAGACAATCATGACAACATCTCAACCCTTTGAGCTGCTTCACATGGACTTATTTGGACCTACCCACTACTCCACCCTCACAACAACGGCGTGTCTCTATGGCTTCGTCATTGTTGATGACTACTCAAGATACACATGGGTGCACATAATTCTCTACAAGACTGAAGTACAAGATGTCTTCAGACGATTCGCCAATCGAGCAATGAAAAACTATGGTGTCAAGATCAAGCATATTAGAAGTGATAACGGCACTGAATTCAAGAACACCGGGCTTGATCTTTATCTGGACACAATGGGAATCACTCATGAATTTTCTGCTCCATACACACCTCAGCAAAATGGCATTGTAGAGCACAAGAACAGAACCTCATCAAGATGGCTCGAACAATGCTTGACGAGTACAAGACACCAAGAAAGTTCTGGCCTGAAGCCATTGATACAGCTTGTCACATCATCAACCGTGTCTACATCCATAAGCTTCTGGGCAAAACATCCTATGAGCTCCTCACTGGCAAGAAGCCAAATGTCAGCTACTTCAGAGTCTTTGGTGCTAGATGTTGGATCAAGGATCCCCATCACAAGTCAAAGTTTGAACCCAAAGCTCACGAAGGCTTCATGCTTGGCTATGGAAAGGATTCGCACTCTTATAGAGTCTTCAACCTCTTCCACTACAAAATTGTTGAAACAGTGGATGTGCGATTTGATGAAACCAATGGTTCACAAAGAGAATTTCTGCCAAGTACACTTGATGAAGCTCCTTCCTATGAATCTATCAAGTTGATGGGAACTGGTGAGAACATGCCCTCTGAGGCACAGCCTGAAGAGGAACTTATCATCTCTGCTCCAAATCAACCTGAAGACAATGCTCAGACCGAAGACAATTCTCCCAATGATGACAATGATCAGCCAGAGCAGAATCTTCGTCCTGTTCATCCTTGTGTTGCAAATGAAGTTCAAATAGAGAAGATTATTGACAGCATCAATGCACCTGGTCCGCTCACTCGCTCAAGAGCAACACAGCTAGCAAATTTCTGTGGGCATTTTTCATTTGTGTCAATATCAGAACCCAAGAAAGTTGCTGAAGCTTTTATGGAACCTGAATGGATTCAAGCCATGCAAGAAGAACTTCAACAGTTCAAGCTGAATAATGTTTGGGAACTTGTCAAACAACCTGACCCTCGCAAGCATAACATTATTGGAACAAAGTGGATATATCGAAACAAGCAAGATGAGCATGGTCAAGTCGTCAGAAATAAAGCTCATCTTGTGGCTCAAGGATATACTCAAGTTGAAGGAATTGACTTCGATGAAACATTTGCTCCGGTTGCTAGGCTTGAAGCTATTCGCATACTGCTAGCCTATGCTAATCATCACAACATCTTGCTATATCAAATGGATGTAAAGAGTGCATTTCTAAATGGCAAGATTAAAGAAGAAGTATATGTTGCACAACCACCTGGCTTTGAAGATCCAAAACATCCTGATATGGTGTACAAACTGAACAAAGCATTGTATGGCCTCAAACAAGCTCCTCGTGCCTGGAATGATACAATCAAAGACTTCCTGAAGAGCAAAGGCTTCAAACCTGGATCTCTTGATCCCACACTCTTCACGAAGACATATGATGGTTTACTGTTTGTGTGCCAAATATATGTGGATGACACAATCTTCGGCTGCACCAAACAGAAGTACAGTGATGAGTTTGGGTACATGATGCAAGAGCAATATCAAATGTCCATGATGGGAGAGCTAAAGTTCTTCCTTGGTCTTCAAATTCGTCAGCAACGAAATGGCATCTTCATATCTCAAGAAAAATACCTCAAAGATTGTCTTAAGAAGTTTGGAATGGAAGACTGCAAAGGCTACACGACGCCAATGCCAGCCAAGCACCATCTTGGTCCCGACGACAATGGTAAAGAGTTCGATCAAAAGGTATACCGCTCCATGATTGGTTCTTTGCTTTATTTATGTGCATCTAGGCCAGATATTATGCTTAGTGTTTGCATGTGTGCTCGATTCCAAACAGCACCAGGAATCGCATCACTTAGCTGTGAAGCGAATTCTTCGATATTTGGCTTACACCCCAACACTAGGATTATGGTATCCAAAGGGCTCAAGGTTTGATCTGGTTGGGTTCTCGGATGCTGATTATGCTGGTGACAAAGTGGATCGCAAGTCTACATCAGGCACATGTCATTTTCTCGGTCGATCACTTGTCTGTTGGTCTTCAAAGAAGCAGAACTGTGTGTCACTCTCAACTACTGAATCTGAATACATTGTTGCTGGATCTTGTTGTGCTCAGCTTCTATGGATGAAGCAAACTCTCAAGGACTATGGCATCGATCTGAAGCAAGTCCCTCTCTTCCGCGACAACGAAAGTGCCATCAAGATTGCCAACAATCCAGTCCAGCATTCTAAGACAAAGCACATTGAAATACGTCATCACTTTCTCAGAGATCATGTTATGAAGAAAGATATAGATATCATGCACGTCAACACTGAAAAGCAACTATCAGATATCTTCACAAAGCCCTTGGACAAGAAAAGGTTTTGCAAGTTACGGTGTGAGCTAAATATCTTGGAATCCTCGAATGTCCTGTGATCAGGCACACATCCTAACACTTATGCATATTGGTGACTTAGATGTGCAACACACAAAGTAATGTATATCTTCAATCAATGAAGATTTACACTCTGAGTGTGAATATATTAACATGGAATTTGACTTCGGAGCGCCACGATAATTGTGCGCCGTGTCTGGGTCTAATACTTCCTATACGGTGGGTAACGCTACCACCAAATTTCTCTGTTTGAAGTGTTTCACTCATGGCGTTATTTTGCAAAGATTTCGCATTTAGTTTGTCTTCAGTTTCAATTTATCTTCGTGATTTTTCTTCGCTATAGTGATTTGATTGCACATATATATATACTAGCGTTCTGTCCTCTACAGCATTCACTTATAGCTATGTCTTCACTGTTGAATCTTTTGAACTAAGTGAATGTGATCGGACCCTAATCTCTCACTGCTTACTATCTCAAACTCTATCTGTCCAAATCATATGCATTCTATTGAAATTGTCGAATGTCTTCTCTGCATCCTTGTCAGCAGAAGACACAGAGACAAACATCAAGTTCTATTTAAATGAATCATCTTAATTGTCGATATCCGGAGAAGCCGGAACGAACATCCGACATACTTGGCGGGCGTGGGAACGTGGGACAATTCTAAATATGTTGCATGCTTGCCACGTACCCCACGGATGTGAACAAACAAGGGCACCTGCGTAATTGCGCTATGCTGCACACCTACTTATAAATATGTGTCCCCTGCAGTAAAGAAATCCTTCTTCCACCTCTCCACCTCCGTCAAAACCCTAGCGCCACCGCTAGCTCTCGACGACGCTGGCGACGAAGCGCTTAGCTGCCGCGACTTCTCTGACGCCGTCCTCACGCCGGCCGCGGACATCTTTCTCTCCGCCGTCGCCGTAGGTGTCCTCCATCGCCAAGTTAGGGCACGGTGGGCTGAACTGCTCGGTCTCTCATTCTTCCCATCTAGCAGTTCTTCGTGCGGTAATTATAACTCTATTTTTACCACCTTTTTGATCTTCATAGATTCATCCTACTTATCGAAAGTGGTTTATGCCTACTAAATGTTAGATCTATTCTATCTGCATCTCGTAATGCCTAGTCTATTCACTTAGATTTCCTATCTAGTTTGATTCCTCACTTGTACTTATTCATGGATTAGTACAAATCTGGAACCAACTCACCACATATAAGTGAATGTCTTCGCATCATGAGGTCAATGTCTTCAAACTGATTTATCTTCAAAATCTTCTGAGAATGCATATGACCTCTTCCCCTTCCCTCGCATCTCTAATGCTGTCACAGGTACATGTCCGTGGGAGAATCCCTTGGTTCTCATAGTCTGCATTCGTTTGCAGAATACTTACAGCATCATCTCAATTCTCCTGAAGCCAGTTCCTGCTTGACCAGCAAGCGTAAATCTCTGAAGCCTCTGACCGTATTGAAGCCATTCAGCCTGAAGTTCATGGCTGCAGAAAAATCAGCAAGGAAGGGTGGCAGACAACGCAGAGGAGGAACATCCAAAGATCTGCCTGATGACCTAGCAGAACTGTACAAGACAGACCCTGAAGAGACTTATCATCAGTGCAAGACACGAATCCAATGGATTCGACGCTATTGGGCTGAAGAATGGTTCAAGTACAAGTTCGTCACCAAGGAATATGCAGAGAAAAATGCTATCAAGAGTCCTTGGGGCGATATTCTCTATCGAGGCCTTCAACCCAAGAACAGAGCTGAAGCCATTGAGCAAGAATTCTATCCTTGCATGGTCCATGGACCACAGCCTGAAGAAGCCGACCCATCATCATTACTCTGGTGTCGCAACGACAATCTCTTCAAGCGCAACTTCCAGTTTGCTGTGGCTTCGGCAAAGGAAAACAAGAAGTCATGGGGATTGGACTTCAATCCTGGTCCCTCTGCTCCCCGTGAGGATGGGACTCGTGAAGCTGAAGAAAATAGAATTGGCCCCTTTGCAAACCTTGATGGCCTCATCTCCTACATCTTGGTACAAGGTGCCAAAGTGGATCATTCTGACAATGAGGCTGATTCTGATGAAGCCCCAGCTCCTCCTTCGAAGCCACAGAAGCAAAAGAAGCTAAAGGCTTCTAAACCCGTACCACCAAAAGCTTCTCGTGTGAAGCCATTGGCCACTGCACCTCCTGAAGCCAGTGTGTAGTCTGAAGATCAATCCCGTATCTCCAAGAGGACGGAGAAGAAAAAGCAACTTGTCAGGCATGTTGATCAAGCTCTGACTCCTGCTGCTATTCTGCGTGAAGAACCCATTGATCTATCAAGTGATGAAGATCTTGCGGATGATGCTCTTGAGCAGCTGATAAAGAGCAAGGAAGAAGCAGAAATCTTCAGCAATTTGCCTCTCTTTGATGTGGCCATCATCCACAATTTCATTGATGAGTGGTTCGACACCCCAAATGTCAGCTTTGAAGATTTACAGCTTCCAATTGGCCTCAGTGTCTCTTTCAATGGCGCCATTGCTTCTGAGCTGGCTCTCGCTCAGAGAATCATTGAGCTCAAGCACAAGATTGATTATGAGAAGGCTCAATTCAAGAAGCATGTGGCCAAGCTAAGTGTTCAAGACGCCAGAAACTTTAAGGTCATGCTGCATGAGCTTAAAGAAGCTTTTCAGAAGAAGCGCCAAGAAGTTCAAGGCTCTCGTGAGTGCATGAAGAGTTTGGCTGATAAGTGTGTGCTTGCCTACAATGAGGCTGAGAAGCGCAAGTCACTTGGCCGTCCTGGCATTGACCCCAGAATGGCTGCAAAGAAAAAGCAGAAGTTCCCTGCTGATCAGCCTGCACCTTCAAGCCAAGAAGCTCCACGTATTATCTTCCCAAGTAGCATGACTGGCTCGAAGCCAAAGGTCACCACAACCGCTTCAGAACAGAAGAAGACGAGGGCTGCAGAGGCAGAAGCTAGAAAGAGGAAGAATACCGAAGCCTCTGATGCCGCTCCCTCCAAGAAGAAGCGCAAGACCAAGAAGACTCGGGCTGCTCCCACAGAGCCCCTTTTTGTTGAACCCATCTCAGTGATTCATCCTGCATCTTCATCCCAAGAACTTCACATGACTGCGCATGAGCCTGCTTCCACAGAGGCTCCTGAAGCTGAAGATATTCCAGCAGCTGAACCCACCGCTGCTGAAGACATTGGTCATCATGAGAATGTTGAAGATGATGAAGTTCTTCCTCAGATCGAATACAATGTGGTATCATCGCCTGTTCGTACGAACAACAAACTCATCGGCATTGGTCGTCCTCTGATGCCAATTGCACATGATGATTCATGGGCTGATCGCCCGCAAGAACAAGACTCCCCCAGTACTCCCCTACAACAACAACAAGCTACCCCCAACGTGCAAGAAGAGGATGAAGACTTTCAGGCTCAGCCAACTCCATCTCCTAAAGTGAAGTCAGCTCTTCGCAGGCTTCGCAGAGGACAAAGGCCTGAAGTCCCTCTGTCGAGAGTTCCAGAAGGAGAAGTGCAACGTTCACCTGTTGCACGGCAAGTACTTTCTGAACCTGCTCCAACTGTGAATGTCTCCGAGTCTGAAGCACATGCTGCTGAAGACAATCTGGCTGCATCAGCCGATGAAGAGCATTAAGAAGAACGTGTCTCTACTTTCCCCATTCAAGAAGAAGCAGTTCATGATCTGAACGTGTCTATGTCTGACCCTCCAGCTCCTCAAGTGGAGGCTGAAAATGTTGAGGCTGCCACCACCAACGTCAATACAGCCAGTGACGTAGTCATGGCTGATGCTAATGTGGAGCCTACACTAACTGTGCCTGAAGCAAATGTGGCTACTGAACTTGAAGTCAATGAGGATACTGCACCTAAAGTCAATGAGGATGCTGCACCCGAAGCCAATGAGGATGCTGCACCTGAAGCCAACGTGACAACTGCTCCCGCAGCACCTGTCGTGCAGCCTGCCTCCGATGTTGCCTCTGCTCCTGTTCCGCCTCCAAGGCCTCACACAATTGAGCAAGCATACATTCATGGTCAGCTCACTGCTGTCCGATGGCCCGTTCTGGTGCCTCCACCCTCTGCCTCAGGACCGCAATTTGACTATCATATTGAGCATAGGCCTCAAGTGCAGAAGCCAAAGCCCAGGTTGCCAAGGTTTCCAAGTACTGCCAACTCCCCCGGGTCCTTCAATGCTAATGGCTTCAAGAGCCACAACACATTCTTTGACAGCTCAAAGAACCCCTACACGAAGCCAAGAATTGCATCAAATCGGTTCTGGAGCTATCAACAGAGAAGCTATTACTCATGTGTGTTATATGATCAAGGGCGCATTTTCCCTCATATGCGCCTTGACACTGAAGCCATTACTGGACTCCCCTGCTTAGAAGAAGCACTTGACTGCTTTCGTGATGCTGGGCTGCTCAGTTTTGTCACAGATAAAGAACACTGGAATGAAGAACTATTGCTTCAATTCTATGCTACACTGCACATTCGAGGCTACAACAGAGATACAAAGACTTGGGTTCTCGAGTGGATGACCAGAAACGTTCATCATGAAGCCAAAGCTATGGATATCATCGAGCTTACAGGCCTGTCCACTCCCGGAGAACTCTATGAACTTGGCTGTCAACATCATCGCAATGCCCTGGAAAGCATCTTTCATAGGCCTGAACCCAATATGAGTCAGATGCTGAGCATGATGAAGCCTTTGCCCCGTGATGCTGAATATCCAACAGAGTTCTTTGTTGAAGACCTTCAGTATCTGCCACACACCATATATCACATCATCAGGCGGACTCTATGGCCTATCAAAGGACATTCATCAGCTGCAAAGCTTGAAGGAGCTATGAAGACTTTGGTCTTCTACATTTACAATGGCATCAGCTTCAATGCACAAGATTTCTTCATCAGACAACTGGCTGCCTCTGGCTCTGATCTCTTTGGTCTGAAGTTTTATGCTCCATGGGTCATGCGACTCATAAAGCGACACTCTACTGTCAACTATCAACCCTCTGCTCGCAATCATGTGATTTTTCTACCTGAGGTTGATATGTCAGTTGAAGCTATATATCCTGACCCTGCCAAGAAGCCTCTTTGTCTTCAGAATGCCGAGCACCAAAGCTTCACTCAACCCATTGAAGGTGTTCAAGCAGCAACACGAATCTATCCATTTGCTGGTAACACTCGTCTGCCTCACAGAGCGCCCACTGAAGCCACTGAAAGCACCATTGCCCAAAGGCCTCGAAAGCGTTCTCGCGTTCTCAATGACCGAGAAATTCTTGTGGCCCTTCATCAGAAACAGGATAAGCATCATTTCTGGCTCAAGAGACAGATGCAAAGCATCTTGGTGGATGTCAATCGCATTCGCAACCTTGCCACCAAGAATGCCTTTGTTGCTCATGAAACTTGCCAGAGATCATGGAAGAGTTTGACCTTGCTTAGTGCTGAAGCAGATCTTCAAGACGATGGCTTCAATGAAAGATTTCAGTTTGACTCCACTCCTCCACGGAATGCTGTCTTACGAAGAACTCCATCTCTTGAAGACTCTGAATATTCCTCCTCCACGGCAACAGTTAATGCCAGAGTGATCGACGATGAAGATGATGCTACTTCACCACCTCCAACTACTGCGCGCATCGACACTGCACCAAGTTCCTCTACACCGCCACCCAACGACAACAACCCTGCTGCTTCACCTACTCATCAAGAAGACGAGTAGATGCTCTATGTCTTCAAACCTTTTTGGTCATTACTGACAAAAGGGGGAGAAGCGTATGAGCTGATAGTCTTCAAGCGGGTTCATATGGGCGGTTGCATTATATTTTGCTGCGTGCTTACAACTCTTGCATTTTGATACATTTGGTTTTTTGAGTTGTAACACCTAACCTTGATGGTCGTCTTCTACTTCTGCTACGTGTTTGCTTTACTCTGATGCGATGATAACTTCCACGCTTAGATCATCCTGCAGACGTCCATTTTTCATTATGCATGTCATTCTACTTGTTATATCATTTCATGCATGATGAATTATCTTCATAAGTTGAAGTGGACCTCCATAAGTACAACCTGCCATGTGCATTTGCAATCCAAAAGCAAATTATTAATATGCACATCTTCAGGGGGAGCCCTTGCTACTTATGAAGACAATTCCTATCCTTACAATTTCACATACTTTATCCCCATTGAAAACTTCAACCAGTTTGTCATCAATCACCAAAAAGGGGGAGATTGTAAGTGCATCTAGTGCCACCCCTAGTTGGTTTTGGAGTATTGACGACAAAGTTGGTTGAGGGACTAATGCGTTTGTGAGAATTGCAGGATAACGCAGGTAGTGTCCCTCATTGATTCGGTTTACCTACCGGAGATGACCCCTAAAAATGTATGAAGACATTGAAGAAAATGGTGGTGTGTGAAGAGGTTCACATTGAAGACTATGACATGAGAAGACATTACGTGAAGACAATGGAGCGCGAAGACTGTGTGGTTTCGTCGTTTCCTTTCTTCTTTGTTGAGTCATAGGAACCACCGTACTATAAAGTGGGGTCCAAGTGAACTAAGTCAGAGTGACTGAAGTGATGCTCAACCCAAATCTTATGTCTTCGAGCGAAGACAATGAGAGCAAATATTATCCAGAGTTGGATGAGTCACCTTTGCTTGTAGCCCAAGTAAAGTTGCCGCGTGTGTTTGAAATCTGACCGTTGGAACACGTGTCAGTTCCTTAGTGACCCAGGGTCATTTTGGACAAATCAGGTCGGGTTGCCTGGTGGCTATAAATAGCCCACCCCCTACACCATAAATTGGTGGCTGCTCAGAGTTTGTATACGGCTTTTGTCGTTTGAGAGCAACCCACCTCGAAGCATTTGAGAGAGAGAAATCCTTGCGAGGACAAAGCCCAAACACCCAGAGCCAAAGAGTGTTAGGCATCACTGAAGTCTTTCTGTCTGTGTGACCTGAAGACTTATTACACTTGAGGACTGTGTATCCTCCAGCCGGTTAGGCGTCGCGTTCTGAGCATCCAAGAGTCATTGTGGATTGCCGAGTGAACGAAGTCTGTGAAGGTTTGGAAGTCTCCCTTGAAGACTTACCAGAGTGATTGGGCGAGGACTAAGTGACCTTAGCTCAAGGGGAATAAGGTGAAGACATGGTCTTCTGAGTTAAATCTCAGCCTCCCTAACCAGACGTACAGTTGTCACAGCAACTGGAACTGATCCAACAAATCCTGTGTCCTCAACAAGCAACTGGTTCTATCTCTTCCCTCCTTTACTTTGAGTTTGTATTCGTGAAGTCATTACTTATTGTTTTATCTGATTGACTTCATTGCTTGACTACTATTGTTGATTGGCTTCATACTATCTTCCATCCTGATCCTACTACCTAGCTGCTATTAATCTTCAAACGTTAATGCTATTGCATACTTGATTATGGCTTGCTTGTTGTAGTTTATCTTCTGCTGCATATCAATTAGGTTGTTTCTATCGTTTGTCTTCAAAACTTCCATGTTTTGAAGACTTTCCTAAAAATCGCCTATTCACCCCCTCTCTAGTCGATAACTAGCACTTTCAGTCACTACTACCGCTTCAGAACAGAAGAAGACGAGGGCTGCCGAGGCTGAAGCTAGAAAGAGAAAGAATACTGAAGCCTCTGAAGCTGCTCCCTCCAAGAAGAAGCGCAAGATCAAGAAGAGTCGGGCTGCTCCCACAGAGCCCCTTGTTGTTGAACCCATCTCAGTGGTTCGTCCTGCATCTGCATCCCAAGAACTTCGCATGACTGTTCATGAGCCTGCTTCCACAGAGGCTCCGGAAGCTGAAGATGTTCCAGCAGCTGAACCCACCGCTGCTGAAGACATTGGTCAAGATGACAATGTTGAAGATGATGAAGTTCTTCCTCAAATTGAATACAATGTGGTATCATCGCCTGTTCTCAGGAACAACGAACTCATCAGCATTGGTCGTCCTCTGACGCCAATTGCTCAGGATGCTTCATGGGCTGATCGCCCGCAACATCAAGACTCCCCTAGTACTCCCCAACAACAACAAGCCACACCATCCGTGCAAGTTGAAGAGGATGAGGACCTGCCCACTCCATATCCAAAGGCGCCGCCTGTACTACAAAGACTTCACAAAGGACCAAGGCCTCAAGTCCCTCTTCCGAGCGTTCCAGAAGGAGAAGTGCATCATCAACCTGTTGCACGTCAAGTGTTTTCAGAAGCCACTCCTACTGTGAATGTCTCCGAGTCTGAAGCCCCAGCTGCTGAAGACAATCCGGCTACATCAGCCGATGAAGAACGTCAAGAAGAACGTGTCCATACTCCCCCCATTCCTGAAGAAACTGTTCATGAAGTGAACGTGTCTGTGCCCGACCCTCCAGCTCAGCAAGTGGAGGTTGAAAATCCTGAAGCTGCCACTACCAACGCAAGTGAAGCTCATGATGTTGTCATGACTGAAGCTAATGTGGAGCTTGAACCAAATAGTGTGCCTGAAACCAATGAGGCAACTGCTCCTGAAGCACCTGTTGTGCAGCCTGAAGCCTCAGCTGCTGCCACTGCTCTCGTTCCGCCACCAAGGCCCTATACAATCGAGCAAGCATACAACCATGGCGAGCTAATCACAGTAAGATGGCCTGTTCTGGTCCCTCCGCCTACTGTCTCTGGTCCTCAGTTTGACTATCACATTGACCATAGGCCTCAGGTCCAGAAGCCAAAGCCAAGACTGCCAAGATTTCCAGGTACTGCCACATCTGTCGGGTCTTTCAATGCAAATGGCTTCAAAAGCCACAACACATTCTTTGACAGCTCAAAGAACCCCTACACAAAGCCAAGAATATCATCAGATCGGTTCTAGAGTCATCAGCAGCGAAGCTATTACTCCTGTGTTCTGTATGATCAAGGGCGCATTTTCCCTCATATGCGCCTCGACACTGAAGCCATTGCTGGACTGCCGTGCTTAGAAGAAGCACTTGATTGTTTTCTTGATGCTGGTCTGCTCAGCTTTATCACAGACAAAGAACATTGGAATGAAGAGCTATTGCTTCAATTCTATGCTACCCTCCACATTCGCGGCTACAACAGAGATATCAAGACCTGGGTTCTCGAGTGGATGACAGGAAATGTTCATCATGAAGCCAAAGCTCTTGACATCACTGAGCTTACAGGCCTATCCACTCCCGGAGATCTATATGAACCTAGTTGTCAAAAACACCGCAATGCACTGGAAAGCATCTTCCATAAGCCTGAACCCAATATGAGCCAGATGTTGAGCATGATGAAGCCTTTGCCACGTGATGCTGAATATCCAAAGGAGTTCTTTGTTGATGACCTTGAGTATCTGTCGCGCACTATATATCATATCATTAGGCGGACTCTATGGCCGATCAAAGGACATTCATCAGCTGCAAAACTTGAAGGAGCCATGAAGACATTGGTCTTTTACATCCTCAATGGCATCAGCTTCAATGCACATGATTTCTTCATCAGGCAACTGGCTGCATCTGGATTTGACCTTTTTGGACTGAAGTTCTATGCTCCATGGGTCATGCGCCTCATCAAGCAACACTCTGCTGTCAACTATCAACCATCTGCTCGCAATCATGTGATCTTCCTACCAGAGGTTGATATGTCAGTTGAAGCCATATACCCTGAACCTGCCAAGAAGCCTCTTTGTCTTTAAAATGCTGAACATCAAAGCTTCACTCAGCCTATGGAAGGAGTCCAAGCTGTCACGCGTGTCTATCCGATGGCTGGGAATACTCGTCTGCCTCATCGTGCGCCAACTGAAGCTACTGAGAGCACAATTGCTCAAAGGCCTCGGAAGCGCTCTCGGGTCCTCAATGACTGAGAACTTCTTGTGGCCCTACATCAGAAGCAAGATAAGCATCATTTTTGGCTGAAGCGTCAGATGCAAAGCCTCTTGGTGGATGTAAATTGCATTCGAAACATTGCCACCAAGAATGCATTTGTCACTCACGAAACTTGTCGACGTTCATGGAAGAGTTTGACCCTACTCAGTGCTGAAGCTGATCTTCAAGACGATGGCTTCACTGAAAGATTCAAGTTTGACTCCACTCCTCCACGAAATGCTATCCTACGAAGAACTCCATCTCTTGAAGACTCTGACTATTCTTCCTCCGCGGCAACTGTCAACGCCAATGTGATCGATGAAGAAGACGATGCTACTTCACCACCCCCTACTTCTGCACGCATCGACACTGCACCGAGTTCGTCTGCACCGCCAAACGACAACGACAACCCTGCTGCTTCAACTACTCCTCATGAGGACGAGTAGATGCTCTATGTCTTCAAACCTTTTTGGTCATTACTGACAAAAGGGGGAGAAGCGTATGAGTTTGATAGTCTTCAAGCGAGTTCATAAGGGCGGTTGCTTTATATTTTGCCTAGTGTTTACAACTCTTGCTTTTGATACATTTCGTTCTTTGAGTTGTAACACTTAAACTTGATGGTCGTCTGCCACTTATTTGTGTTTCCACGTGCGATGATAACTTCCACACTTAGATCATTCTGCAGACATCCATTTTTCATTATGCATGTCATTCTCTTAGCTATATCATTTCATGCATGATGAATTATCCTCATAAGTTGAAGTGGATCTCCACAAGTACAACCTGCCATGTGCATTTGCATTCCAAAAGCAAATTATTTATATGCACATCTTCAGGGGGAGCCCTTTCCACTTATGAAGACAATGCACTATCCTTTACAATTTCACATACTTCTTTCCCATTGAAAACTTCAACCAGTTTGTCATCAATCACCAAAAAGGGGGAGATTGTAAGTGCATCTAGTGCCACCCCTAGTTGGTTTTGGAGTATTGACGACAAAGTTGGTTGAGGGACTAATGCGTTTGTGAGAATTGCAGGATAACGCAGGTAGTGTCCCTCATTGATTCGGTTTACCTACCGGAGATGACCCCTAAAAATGTATGAAGACATTGAAGACAATGGTGGTGTGTGAAGAGGTTCACATTGAAGACTATGACATGAGAAGACATTGAGTGAAGACTATGGAGCGCGAAGACTGAGTTGTTTCATTGTTTCCTTTTCTTCTGTGTTGAGTCATAGGAACCACCGTACTGTAAAGTGGGGTCCAAGTGAACTAAGTCAGAGTGACTGAAGTGATGCTCAACCCAAATCCTATGTCTTCGAGCGAAGACAATGAGAGCAAATATTATCTAGAGCTGGATGAGTCAGCTTTGCTTGTAGCCCAAGTAAAGTTGCCGTGTGTGTTTGAAATCTGACCGTTGGAACACGTGTCAGTTCCTTAGTGACACAGGGTCATTTCGGACATATCAGGTCGGGTTGCCTTGTGGCTATAAATAGCCCACCCCCTACACCATAAATTGGTGGCTGCTCAAAGTTAGTTTACGGCTTTTGTCGTTTTGAGAGCAACCCACCTCGAAGCCTTTGAGAGAGAAATCATTGCGAGGACAAAGCCCAAACACCCATAGCCAAAGAGTGTTAGGCATCACTGAAGTCTTTCTGTCTGTGTGACCTGAAGACTTATTACACTTGAGGACTGTGTATCCTCCAGCCGGTTAGGCGTCGCGTTCTGAGCATCCAAGAGTCATTGTGGATTGCCGGGTGAACAAAGTCTGTGAAGGTTCGGAAGTCTACCTTGAAGACTTACCAGAGTGATTGGGCGAGGACTAGGTGTCCTTAGCTCAAGGGGAATAAGGTGAAGACACGGTCTTCTGAGTTGAATCTCAGCCTCCCTAACCAGATGTACAATTTTCACAGCAACTGGAACTGGTCCAACAAATCATGTGTCTTCAATAAGTGACTGGTTCTATCCCTTCCCTTCTTTACTTTGAGTTTGTCTTCGTGAAGTCATTGCTTATCTGTCTTATCTGTTTGACTTCAATGTTTGACTACTATTGTTGATTGGCTTCATACTATCTTCCATCTTGATCGTTACTACCTAGCTGCTATTAGTCTTCATACGTTAACACTATTGCATACTTGACTATGGCTTGCTCGTTGTAGTTTATCTTCCACTACATATCAATTAGGTCATTTCTATTGTTTGTCTTCGAAACTTCCACGTTTTGAAGACTTTGATAAGAATCGCCTATTCACCCCCCTCTAGTCGATAACTAGCACTTTCAATAAGCCTAATTATTCCAGCAACATGAGTAGGATGAGAGAGTACCTCACTATTGCAACATAAGTTTCTATTCTCCCATATATGTCATACTGCCACCGCAAAAATCATGGAGTGGAACTCGTAAGCTTGAGTAATCCAGTCCATTAACCATTTGCCTGATACAAACAAAGTTTTTTAGCTTTGGTCTTTAGACAAATACCATAATCTTTCCTCAGCTCCTTCCATGTTTCTTTCACATATTGGCATTGGAAAAGAGAATGTTCCACATTTTCTTCTCTATTATAGAGTTGACAATCATACCTCTCGCACATCAACTAGGTAACAAAATTTCTTGGTTCTCAAAGGATTAGCATTGGTAAAATAGTGAGAACCAGCAAAAACCCTTTGAAAAACCTAAGAAATATCCATAAAAAATTGTCGAATATTGAGCCATCAACGGTTCAATCTGCCTCATGGCGTCGCAAAGCTCTTGAAATGTAATAGTGTTTAAATACCACAATAGTTCCAACTCATGATACTCATTGCTCCAGGCAGTGCTCCGCAAGAGAGCCTACCGCTGTCGAGCCTGACATATTTTTTCCTAGGGTCACCCGACTTGTTGTACCTTTATCCTTTGAAGCATTTTTCTTGACTCTCCTAGGACCCCAATTCAAGAATTCATCCGATTAACCAGTTAACTTGCCGATTAATCCCTACTCATTGGGTCAACGAGTAGCCGATAAACTGATAAATCGGCTGATTATTTGATTAATTGACCGATTAACTTATTAATCCCCTACTCGCCAATCTACCGAGCAGCTACCACTTAATGATTTCCTCAAACAATGCCTAGGATCACTCTTAGGATGCGGACTAAGAGTGGACCCCCCATGCGGTATGATAGCCAGCTAATTGTTCCCTTCGAACACCCTACACGCAACACCACCTTTCCAGGAGGGGAGCCGAAGCAGCATTACCATGAACCTAGGAGGTACATTTCTTGGTCAGATTCGAATCATCCATGTCCACATCGTTGATGCACTGAGGATGACCATAATTCTCCTTCACCTCACCATCTACTTCGTCCGGATCTTCAAAACCGTGGCCATGAACATATTTTTCATTAAAAGACCACTCAACCCTTTATATTGGAACATCCTCCCATGCGCATAAGCCATTCCGCCCTGAGGGTTTTTTAAAATCAGAGATGAAGCGGATGAATGCCATCCCCCATGTTCCTTGTATTCATGACCAAACATACCACACACCCGTTGGATATATGAACTTTACGTAGGAAATCTAGTTTTTTTTTGTTTTTGACTATTGACACTTCATTTTTAAATGGGTTCCTCACACCAAGCTTGAACCGACTCGACAGAAATTACTCACAAAATCAAAGGAGGTCCGTTCAACTGTGATGAATTCCCCAATCTTGCCCGCCATAGTTTTGACTAGTGGACTATATCCATCTGGAAGATCATGGACCTGTATCCATATGTCGGGTTGATTAAGAGAAATTGTCGATGCTTTGGTATATCCATCGTATGGTGCGATCAACATGCTATCACCATGGAAGGTTCAAGGCCCTCTGAGCATAACTTTCTTTTAATAGCCAAGGCAAAAACAAATGTAGTGTGAACAAATTGTCCTCGAGTAGGCGAATGCAAACCTCTTGAGCAAGGTCCCGTGCAGATCTTTTTTAAAAAACTAAAAGTGTCTGAACTGACCCCTCTTATACCATGAGCAATCGCCATATAGCGAACCCCTACGACTACTACGAAACTCCCCTTTGAAGACCATGTCGTACAACTCTTCCCCTTGGAGACCCGATTCCTTCGTCATCCTCTCAAGCTCCTGGTCCCTGGTCATCGACGGGAAGGCGCTGAATTGACCGCCATCTGTAAACCCTATTCCGGAAAAGCAATTGCGCAACACCACATCCTAATAAGATCCAGCTCCACCGGTGGTATAGCCAAGGGCGGGTAGCATTGCAAGACCGCCCCTTCAGCTTGAGCGAGAACCACGACAGAGCAAAGGAAACAGAGGGAAAATTCTCAACACCGAGGAGAGTCGATGAAACCCTATGGAACAAGTGACATGAAGTGTTGGAAAGGGCTACATGAAATGGGACTTCTTATCAGTCCGCCCACACTAAGCAGAGGCCCATGTGAATATATACCGAGAGAGTCAGCCACAAGGCGCTAGCCCGTGACACCTATTCAACGCTCGATAAAAGTTGTTCTGCAAACGAGCGCGCACACCCCTCCCTGCCTACGATTCTAAATAGGTCGACCCATTGAGCGCACGAGAGGGAAGATTTCTCCCCTGGTTTTGTGAAGCTTCCCAAGCCGGTTTGGGAAGCTTTTGGACCGGGTACTTTTTCTTGATTTCCTGGACTAGTTTTTGTTTGGTTTCATTTGTTTTTTCCTTTTCTTTTTTGTTCCTTTTTTATTTATTATATGCGCATTTTTTTCCAAATTCATGATTTTTTAGAATGCGATCCTTTTCCAAATCCATGTTATTTTTTTCAAAATCGATGAACCTTTTAAAATCCGCGAGCATTCTTTTTGAAACACATGAGTTTTTTTCAAATTCATTTTTTCAGAATCAATGAACTTTTTTCAAAACCCGTGAGCATTTTACAAATTCGTGAAACTTCTATTTCAAAATCAACGAACATTTTTCAAATCCATGAACTTTTTTAAAAATACCCATGAGATTTTTTCAAATTCATGAACCTTTTCTTTCAAAACCATGAACATTTTTTCAAATTCGTGAACAGTTATCAAATTCGCAAACTTTTCTTAAACCCGTCAACATTTTATAAGTTCACAAACTTATTTTAAATCTCTGTTCTTTTTAAATCTATGAACTTTTTGAATGTCAACAGATTAGGGCCCAACTTCCCCCAAAAAAGTAAAACCTGATCAGCGGTCAAGGACATACCACGTCAACTATCGAAGGAAGGAACCCGACTGAGTGAGCAACCTGCTTCGCTTTTGTTGGGCAGGCTCAAAAAGACGGGCCGAGTGAGCGCTGGTTCTCCTAGCCGGCGATTAAGCCGCTGACCAGCGTGGATCCCATATAGCGCGTAGGGCGCCCCTAGCACCGTGGAGCGTACCCCCCAGCTCACCCGCGCTCCTTCTGGGTCGGCCCATGTGGGGCGCGAGCTCCCACATATTTTTCCTTTTTTCCTTTTTTTCTTTTTTATTTTCTCCTTTCCTTTCCTTTTCTGTTTTCCTTTTTCTTTCCTCTTTATTTTCCACATTTTTTGCAATTTGTTTTTCAAATTCACAAATATTTTTTCGTTCATCGAATTCAAAAAATGTTCATCATTTAGAAAAATGTTCATCGGATTCAACTTTTCTGTTCATCGGATTTAAAAAAGTTCACCAACATTCAAAGTTTGTTCACCGACCTAAAACAATGCTCATCGAATTCAACGTTTTTGTTCATTGGATTTAAAAAATATTCACCAAAATTCAAAATTGTTCACTGACCTTAAAAAATGTTCATTAAATTCAAATTCTGTTCATCATTTTAAAAAAAATTCATCAAATTCAACATTTTTGTTAATCGGATATAAAAATGTTCACCAAAATTCAAAATAAATTCACCGACCAAAAAAATGTTCCTTAAATTCAAATTTTGTTCATCATTTAAAAAAAAATGATTGTCAAACTCAAAATTTGTTCATTGACTTCAAAATTTATTCTTCTGTTTTTCAGAAAAATGTGGTTGAATAATAGTTTTGTTCATGAAGTTAAAAAATTGTTCATCGAATTCAAAATTGTTCATGAAATATAAAAGATGTTCATCATTATTAGAAAATGTTCATTTTTTGAATTGCAATTTTTTTTGAATTGA